>NC_138778.1:72826642-72951642 GCF_965119305.1 Pelophylax lessonae | reverse complement strand
GGTATCTAGCTATCTTCAGCTGCAGTTTTTGAACTCACTGCATCTTTCTGCTTAACCATCTTTTGAGTAATATCTTTAAAGTGATCCTAAAGCCTCAAAGATTTTTACCTAAATGCATTCTATGTATTAAGGTAAAACACCCTTTCTCCTGCAGGATCCCCCCAGCCCCCCCCCCCTTTTTCTTCCTTAGGGCTCTTTCAAGCGGGCGATCAGTTTTTTGGCTCCGCTCCGGTCCTTTTTTTTTTTTTTACAGAGCAGATGACACTTGTGTCATCCGCTCCGTATGTCCGCATATCATCCCATCCATTTGCGGATGATATACAGACATAATGTAAGTCTATGGGCATTGCGGATGTCAGCGGATGACACCGCTGACATCCGATTTTGCTTCCTTTCCGTTTTTTGAACGGAGGAAAAAAGGGTTCTGTTCCGTTCCAAAAAACGGAACAGAACTGAAAGGAAGAAAATCGCATGTCAGCGGATGGTCATCTGCTGACATCCGCAATGCCATTGACTTACATTATGTCCGTAAATCATCCGCAAAAAAACAGGATGATATACGGACATGCGGAACGCCCGTGTGAAAGGGCCCTTACTCCTTCTGTGAGAGCAGGGAGAAGAGAGATCGCCACTAAAGACGGGCACAGTGCTAGATTGAGAAAGGACGGTGGAGGGGCTTTGGGGGATGGGATACAAGTACTGGGACATTTTTTTATTTAAGTCCGGGAATGGATTAAGTTAAAAAATTTTTGCTTTTAGAACAACTTTAATTGCATTAATCAAAAACATAAAAGAAAAGCAGCAAAACACTGCTTTGGTTTTTTTTTTGTTTTTGTTTTTTTTGTCCATAACAGCCAATAAAAAATCCAGTTTAATTGTTTTATTAAATGAAAGGTGAAACTTAGTTGTTTGCTATGGTTAACAATTTTGAACAGTTTTTTTCCCCAGTTTTAGTAAATTCAGTGCTTGTATGGCTAATAATCTTTAATATTGCTGTCATTTCCAGGCTAGCTTGTTAAGGCTATTCAGTGTTTTGCCAAAAAGATAAATCAATAGATCAAATGGCATTTCAACTAATGATGTTCGTTTTGACAGATTCCCCGGTTGTAAGGAGTGAATAATAAGAAGTCAACCTATTCATTAATGTTACATTGACATCAATTTAACCTGGGACTTTCCGCAATGCCACAATGCCTTGATAAGATTCTGAAAATCCTGAATTGTCTATGACGGTTTGTGAACTAGGGCTGCGGCTGATCCAGAGGGCTCTCTATCTCAACCTTTTTTCCATCAAAGCACTTTGAAATTAGGCACAAAACACAGCATCATCCACACACGTAGGGCACCCAACGTTAGCCACTTAAGCCCTGGAAGGTTTACCCCCTTTATGACCAGGCCATTTTTTGCAATACTGCGCTGCGTTACTTTAACTGGCAATTGCGTGGACGTGCGACGCTGTACCCTAATAAAATTGATGTCCTTTTGTCTCACAAATAGAGCTTTCTTTTGGTGGTATTTGATCACCTCTGAGGTTTTTATTTTTTGCTCTATAAACAAAAAAAAAAGACAGACAATTTTGAAAAAAAAACAAAACAGTATTTTTTCCTTTCTGCTATAAAACATATCCACTAAAAAAAATTTTTAAAAAATCGAATTTATTTATCAATTTAGGCCAATATGTATTCTGCTACATATTTTGGTAAAAAAAAAAAAAATCCCAATAAGCGTATACGGATTATTTTGTGCAAAAGTTATAGCGTCTATAAACTATTGGATTTTTGTATTCAATTTTTATTTATTTTTTAATAGCAATAGCGGCAATCAGCAATTTTTAGCTGGACTGTGACATTGTGGCGGACAAATTGGACACCTAACTTACCCTTTTGACACTTTTTTGGGGACCAATGACACTAATACAGTAAACAGTGCTAAAAAAATGCACTCTCACTGTACTAATGACACTGGCAAGAAAAGGGTTAACATCAGGGGCGATCAAAGAGTTAAGTGTGCTCCTAGGGAGTGCTTTTTATCTGTGTAGGGTTGTGGCTTAACTGGAGGAAGACAGAGATCTGTGTTCCTGCTTATAAGAAACACAAGCTCTCCATCTTCGTTCTTGTTTACCTAGGCAGACTGCCGTTCTGCCTCTCCTGTGACTGATCGGTGGGTCCTGGGGGTCAATGTGTCTGCCGGACCTGCTGATTGGCTCCCGCTGTATTCAATCACAGCGGAAGCGGGTCGCCGGTGGCACGCCTGTGCGCGCCCCAGACTCTGTGCACAATATCACATACAGGTTTGTGATTTCACACAGAAAGGCTGCCTTGCCGCATTATATCTGCATAGGGCGGTCCATAAGTAGTTAAAGGTGATTTATCCTTTCAAAGCAAATACACTTTTGCAAACTGGTACTGACTAGTATTCCAATGTTTCTCTTCACTTTCATTCCCTCATTCTGTTAATGTGACCCCAATGAGAGGGGCAGGGTAGAGGCAAACAAGGATGCTGTGCAAGTGATTGACATCTTCTGACCACCCTTTGAAGTCATTGGTTGTTAGGACACCGGTGGCTAGAAGGTTGTAATGGTGCACAATGAAAATTTGTGGCTTTGTTTAACTAAAAGGCAGGCTTGGTCCAGGCTTGATCCACCCGCTGGCTTGTATCCAATTTCGGGGCATCTTTTAGACATTTTGTCAAGGCACCCTGAAGAAAGGTGAAGGCCCCCTGGTTGATAAAGTCTGCTCTATCCAACACTCGCAATCAGTAAGTGTTGAATTTGCAGCAGGACTCCTACACTGATATTCAATATTTGTTTAACATAGTCAAATCATTGCAGCAGGCAGTGTGTCTATAATACAGATTCCCTGCCTGTGTTTAGTTTCCAGTGCAGCAGCTAATAGCAGGGTCTCCTTCACTACAGAAAGCTATTTTTACACATATCATTTTCGGCTTAAAAATTTTTATCATCTAAGAAGATGTTAGATGAATCGACATTAGATTCGCAAATGAGGAAGATCTTCAATTCACAGCATTCACATCCAACTTTCTTAGATATAAATAATTAAAACACGAGATGAATCAATCCTTCCCCCTTTGTAAATATGAATAATGAATCAAGGTTTAGAAGACAGATACGGAAAAGGTTGCATAAAGAAATCTTGACAATTGCTCTAGATGAGTGTAAAGAGATGGATGTATAACACATGAGTAACAGCCCATGTTCAAAGGCATGTCAATAGCACAGGTGTACCCATGTTTATCTAATGATATTATCGGCCTGACCTTGACATCCTGTGCAAATTCAAATTCAGCACTTCTATAAATCTCTCTGAGTAACAAATTAACCGCTTCCTCTGTATGACTGGTGTACATTCAACCAATGAATTGCAGCTGTTTATTCCAGTTCTGTAATTTGTAACTAAACCACTGAACATTTATTTATTACAGGTATCTATATAGCACTGTCAATTTATGTAGCACTTTACAGTACATTGACATTAGCCTCTGCCCCTAAGGAACTTATAATCTTCCCTATATGGCATGTGCACATGTACTAGTGGCAAATTAGAAAGGATTCAATTAACCTACAAGTATGCTTTTTTGGCGTGTTGGAGGAAAGCCATGCAAACTCTATGCAATTAGGGTCCTGACTGGAAGAGGCTCTAGTGCTGCAAGCTACTAAACCAGCATGATTAGCACACAACCACCTTCCCATGGAGCTCAGTATACAGTCTTGTCACAATTCTGTGCTGGGTTGGGCTGGGTTGTGCCGGGCACATGTGTGGGTGTTACATCATTCCAGACCCCAGATAATGTCTTTGAGGATGAAACGCATCGGGTTTTCAGACTATTGAGGCCATTGCATTCCATAGACTATTCCTTGCTGGATCTTGGATAAACGCGTTTTTCTCTTGGATATGATGTAAGTGTTCTAACTTTTAAATAAAATCACAGCTTTACAGTTTTACACTATGTGGAGGCTTCTTTTGTTTCTTTGGTCAAACGCAATGCATGATATAACATTGTGAATGGTGGTCCGGTCGTGAGGCTAGGTTTTGAGACCCTTAGAGTTGCCTTTTGAATGTCATACTCTGGTTCCACTCAAGCGTTGTTGACTTGGTATCTGAGTCCACATGCTCCGGCAAGCACATTATCTCATTTGGTGGTGGATTGTCACATATTGTGATTGAGGGAAAGACAGCGGTACTGCTATTTCCAATCACTGTGATTGCACCGGGATCCCTATACTTCTTCTTTTGACTCTTTACTTGCTATATGGACTTTACAACCATTATTGTTTTTTTTTTTTTTTACACTTAGCACTTTTGCACTGTATACTTTATATATATTGCTTTGATATATTTTGCATTCAAGTTTTTCGTACATTTTAGCGCTGCCCTTTTTACTTTATATAGTTACATCATTCCAGCCTGGTCAATCAAGATGGCTAAAGTCTCTAAATCTGTGAATGTTGCAGCACTGGAGAGGATCACTTTGCTTGGTGTATCTGAGATAATGTGCAAAATGTGCTGTTCATGTTTGTACATAATGGCAAAAAGCTCCTGGAGGCCAAAAATTGTTCATTTTGTTTGGCGGATTACTTACACTTTAAAACAATAAGGATGCTAGAGAAACAAAAGATACAAGCATGACTCCTTACAGGAGGAGATATAAACTTCTATAATGTATGAATCTTTACAAATCCATTCCAAAACACATCCTTTCATTCTGGGATATACTTCTATGTCATTAGAAGAACAGTTCTCTGTGATGTACTGTATAATGTTATATGCAAGTCAAAATAAGTGCTTAAAGAGAACAATAGAAGGTATTGTTTTTCAGAGTTTCAATGTAATAATAAAGATTATATTTAAAGAGGAAGTAAACCCTCCTCAGACACTTGTACCTATAGGTAAGCCTATGATAAGGCTTACCTATAGGTACTGTAAATATCCCCTAAACATGTACCGTTTAGGAGATATTTACCTTACATGCAGCCAGTGACGTCACTGGCGCATGCGCTCTGAAGGAACGGCCACTGGTGCCGTTCCTTTAGAGCCCCGTGCCGTGACTGTCGGCTCCCGCGCGCGTGCGCGGGAGTGACGTCACCGCGGCTCCGGCCAATCAGATGGCCGGATGCCGCGATCCCGGAAGACGGGCGACTGGACATGTTGCCCGTCATACAGGTAAGCGGCCGGCACGGCGGGGGCTCGTTCTGAGGTAAGTATTGCATAATGAGCTAGTATGCGATGCATACTAGCTCATTATGGGTTTCTCTTACAGGTAGCCAAAAAAAAAAAAGTCGGACGGGTTTACAACCTCTTTTAAAAAGGGAATCTTTCCTAAAAAAAAAAAAAGGGGGGGTCTATATGCCAGCTGGAGTTTTAGGGGACTGAGCACCATTGCAACCTTTTCAGTCCTAGTTTAATTGCTTGCAAGACTTTTGGAAGGCCCCACTGATCAGGTGGTCCTGAGGGAACTGCCCATTTCCTCCTTTTTTAAAATAGGTCTAGAAGCTCCAATAAGATCTAAATCACAGGCTATGCACCCTAGCAAAATAATCTATTGGACTGAGTATCCTAATATGAGAATTCTTGGGTGCACTCACTAGTGGAGATTTTAAACAAATAGTACCTAGAGTGTGTTTAATAATGTTCGAATTGTATATAAAAACATTTAGAGAAAAGGATGAGGGCTACCTACACTGTGCATTTACCTGGTATTATTTCAACCAATTTTTCACTGATTGAGCTGTCAAAATGAAAATGCAATGATTGTGGAAAGTGCTGAACATTTATTCAACCTTACCAGCTATGTAACTCTGCAAAGTGTTTTTTAAATGCCACTTCCAAGGTAACTTGTATTTTTTAGATTTTTGTTGCACCCTGTTGTGGAAGGTTATGAGAAATGGCCCTCCCTAAACAGGATATTGCTCTAAACCTGTGCGTAAATAAGAGAACCAGGACCTTTGCAACATACACCCAATGCACAAACAGGTAGTATCAGTAAAGGTCTCAACAAGAATCCTGGTGGAATTGTGCACATATACCCAGGTAGATACAGTATAACTATTAATACAGATACCTTCAGAGGAATGTTGCAGGGGCCCCTGAGGATGATCATGATGTGGTGTCCATCCTGGTGTCAGAGACCTGAAGACAAGATGAGGGAGGTCCTCCAACTATTGCCCAACCAGTCTTGATCACAGCTTCTCACCAACAGGAGTCATGAACAGGTTCCGGCTATGTCCATTGGTATAAGAACAAAGGTCCTACATTGGACAATGTCCAATGTAGGACCTTTGTTCTTATACCAGGGGACACCTTCAGACATATGTGGAACCCGCTTTCCCTCCCTGTCTCCATTCTTCCTTACCTCTTTCCCCCCTCACGTCCCATAATCTTCCTATTTATCTTTTTCTCAGCTTTTTTTTCTCTACTTTTCCTTCCTTTTTTCTGCGGTATACATTATATTTGCCCAGAAATGAGACCGCAGGATGGTCCCGATATGGGATTCTCCCACTGCGTCTCCAATATTTCTTCAATGATGCCCAAAGTTAGCTGGTAACAGACCTCCAATGTGGTTTGGGCTGCAATTTGTCCCCTCCCCAACTGCTATACATAAACACTTATGCTGTGCTGTGACGTTTGCACACTTATGGCATTTGTGAGACTTCAATGCACCTGGATTTCACTTTTGTATACTATGCTACACTGTGTGTTTTGTTAAGTTTGAAGTTAATTTATGTCTCTGTATATTGTTTATGAAAATTATTTTTGACACAAAGTAACTGAAATTGAAAGACGTCATTGGAACAAGCAAGGTCTATATTAGTGACCTATAAACATTTTGACCTATAAAAGTGTTTTTCAACTTGTCTGGTATCTTTATTTACAAAATGGTGAGGGACTTCTAAGAGAGAGTGACAGCCTACCTAGGCCCTTTTGGGGGCACTGAGTGGTACATAAGCCTCTGCTGCTGGCAGACTCTCCTGGGCACCGAAAGTACTAGTAAGCGCAGTGCTCTCAGCATTGTGCTCTGGTGGGGCATGTTGGGGCCTCCCATTTTTTAGTGAACTCTTCTCAAAGCCCCACTCTCTCCATGCTGAAATGCATGCAGGCAGTTATCAGCATTGCAGGGGCTGCATGCTCACCGCTCCCTTGATATATTAACGCCAGTTTGCATTTCAAATAATTGTGGATATGTGGCTGTGCTACAGTAAAAAAATGATGTGGGATTGTAGTAGCTGGCATGTGTGATGAGAAATGAATCACTGTTTGTAAATAAGTGCTGCTCTTTTAAAAACTTGAATATGTATATGAACAAATAACAAGCAATTCAATATCACAAGTGCTAACACATAAGTGACACTTCAAGTGAAAATGAATTAAATACTGAAAACCATTGAAAAATCACAATAAAATAATGTGTTTAAAGTCCACCATGTAAACTGTGCTCAAGATGAAGGTCACACATAAATATGTTATGTGACACCATTCCTCCACCGGACCCCAGGGGTGTGCTCTGACCTGGTTTATTGATGCACACTACAAAGGTCAAATTCATATGTAAAGTACAGGGCTCCTAAATCAACAAGGTGGATGCAATGAGCATTCAGCAGACTGGTCAGAATTTTTCTCTCCAACAGCTCCTCCTAAAATTCATTAGTTCTTATAAGCTTTAGGCTCAAAAAAGAAGAAACTTCATAGTGCTCTTTCTTAAAATGATTTATATATTATAATAATAGTATTGCCCTCCCATGAAATAAAGGGACATGAGCAGGGACCTGCTACTGCTTCATATGGTAAACAACCACCGCCGCTGCTGCAGCTTGATGTGTATACCACTCAGGGATGGCTCTCTCAGGCAACCCACAATGTTTCGAGCGCTCTCTCCCTAACCAACTGGCTCTGCCCTATGTATTACATTGTAATGACATCATCAGGGGCATGGAACTCAGTGAACAGAGGGAGCTCTTAATACCAAATACAAAGACACACTTGTGCTAATCCATATGGGAAGAACAATTCCCACTGTCAAAGTAGGTACCTTCCCCAGTATGAAATTAACTAAATGCACACATGGATTGCACCATAGCTGCCATTACACAAACACCAACAACTGGCGTGATCCATGTGGGGAGCCGTGACCTTCATGTAATATTTTAATCGATGAAGCACACCTTGAACAATCCTGCCTTGGAAAACAACTGCACAAAAACCAAGACCAGGGATAACAAACATCCATGATACCACCCCCCTCCCGGAAGCATATCTATATAACCACTGTTTCCTGAACAGAAGGTGACATAAGTAAAACATATATAAACAAAAATAAAATAAAGTAACAGATGTAGTATAAAAAAAATTATCAAAAACACAGCATTACAATACCTGTAAGTATACATTAAACCAGTATATAAAAATAAATAATAAATTACCCCAAAAATATATGCTTTATGCAATCAAACGGATAAAATAATAATATAATAAAAATAAAAAATAAATAAAATAATACCATGAAACGTAAAATATTCATGGTTAAAATCATCCTAAATCAACATGTATGATCACAACAAGTAATCAGTCAGATTACTGAATTACAGATGGTGATAATAATTATAATTATATAAATTTAGATCTACTGTACATCAACATTCAAACCTAAACCTAGACAATGATAATACCCTTTTGAGATTTACTTCTCGGCAATATTTGCGTGGTTTTTCAACTCCGCAGAATTTGAGACCACTAGGAAATGCTGTGCCCCCAAAGCTTCTCTTGGTGTTATAAATATGTTTCCCTTATTTGGGCTGCTAATTTCCTGGTTGTTCTCCCACCATATTGGAGGCCACAGAGGAATTGAACCATGTAAACCACACCTTTAAAATCATAAGAAATAAATTGTTTAATCAACATTATTTTATAGTTACCATGAATTATGAACTCCTTTATCCTTTTTACATTTTTTGTGAATGTTTTGCATGCATTGCACCGACCACAGGCATAAAAGTCTGTGTGGTCTAAAAAGCTTAATGCCCTAGACCCCTTATAAACTAGGGGATCAATAGCACTCCTGGCCACAAAACTGCCAATAGAGGGTGCCTTTTATATAAACAACACAAGATCTATCAGGTAAAATAGTCCCAAGATGTCTGTATTTCTTTAGAATGCCCCAATGTTTCCAAAAAAACGTGTTCAATCTACTATTAGATATTAAAATCCAAAATTATAGCTGTATCATTTAATGTGAATTTATCTTTCTGTTTATTGCCGTCCACTAAAACATCACTTCTCTCTCATTTATGAACTCTCTTGATCTCCCTATCCAACTTCCCTATCCAACTCCTCCTCAGTAAAACTTTTTTGGAGGAACCTCTTCTTGAGAGTGTTAGACTGGTAATAAAAACCAATATCGCCTGTGCAATTTCTACTCATTCTCAAGAATTTTTCCCTCTGAACATTTTTCAGCCATAGTGTATAACGGCAACCAGCAAGGGGAATAAAACCACTTCTGTCCCTGGGTTGTCAGTAATGCTTAGTATGCAATCCCTTTTTTAACAAAAATATCTACATCTAAAAAAGTAACCATAGTTGGGTGTTTGATACTTTGAACCAATGTTCTTATTTTTGTTGTTAAGTTGGCCAAGAAATTGGTGCAGTAAATTTTCTTCCTATTTTAAAATCATGAAGACATCATCAATACAGCATTTGTTAAAAAAAATAAAGAATACTTTGCCATAAATGTGTTGGCAACATTGGGAGTAAACTCCCAATGCCACTCTCGTAATCTGTCTAAAAAAATTGACCTCTGAACCAAAAGTAATTGTGTTTCAGCCCTTCCCTAGATGCTTTCAAAATAAAATATTTCTGGACTGAATTAAATTCTTCCAACATTCTTAGAAGCCAGTTAACTGATGTTAATGCCTTCCAGTAATCAATGATGGTATAGAGCAGGCATCACTAAATGGCGGACTGCGGGCCAAATGCTGACCACGTCACACTCCTTTTTGGGCTGCTGTGGTCCTGCCATTTAAGAGCCTTTTCCTCCCCCTGTCATAATCCTGTAATCCTCACAGAGCCAGCAGCGGGAAGTGGGACAGTTCTGCATGGAGGGTAGAGCTGCTCGAGGTTCAGAAGCAGGTAATTGGCTGCTAAGATAAAGGGCAGTCCTAGCAGCCAATCACTATCTTGCAACGCCAACCTCCATCCAGATAGAACAGCATGCCTCCCTTCGATCTGTCTGTGTAAGGTAGGACAGTGAAGGGGATGAAGTTTAAAATGGCTAAGGACTGAATTGGGGGGGGGGATGCCAAGGATTGCAGTGATGAGGCTAAGGACATCAAAGTGGGGGGAGCTGAGGACTGGAATGTGGGGGAACTGAGGACTGGAATATGAGGGGACTGAGGACTGGAATGTGGGGGAACTGGAATGTGGGGGAACTGAGGACTGGAATTTGGGGGAGCTGAGGACTGGAATGTGGGGAGACTGAGGACTGGAATGTGGGGGGGCTGAGGACTGGAATGTGGGGGAGCTGAGGACTGGAATGTGGGGGAGCTGAGGACTGGAATATGGAGGGACTGAGGACTGGAATGTGGGGGGACTGAGGACTGGGATGTGGAGGAGCTGAGGACTGGACTGTGGGGGGACTGAGGACTGGAATGTGGGGGAGCTAGAACTGGAATATGGGGGGACTGAGGACTGGAATGTGGAGGAGCTGAGGACTGGCATTTGGGGGGACTGAGGACTGGAATGTGGGGGAGCTGAGGACTGGAATGCGGAGGAACTGAGGACTGGAATGTGGGGGAGCTGAGGACTGGAATGTGGGAGGACTGAGGACTGGAATGTGGTGGGACTGATGACTGAAATGTGGGGGAGCTAGAACTGGAATATGGGGGGACTGAGGACTGGAATGTGGGGGGACTGATGACTGGAATGTGGGGGAGCTGAAAAATGGAGTGTGGGGGAGCTGAGGACTGGAATGTTGAGGGGCTGAGGACTGGAATATGATGGAGCAGAGGACTGGAATGTGGGGGGACTGAGGACTGGAAATGGGGGGAGCTGAGGACTGGAATGTGGGGGGGGGGATTGAGGACTACAATGTTGGGGAGCTGAGAACTGGAATATGAGGGGATTGAGGACTGCAATGTGGGGGGTGGGGGAGCTGAGGACTGGAATTTGGGGGAGCTGAGGACTGGAATGGGGGGAGCTGAGGACTGGAATGGGGGGGGCTGAGGACTGGAATGTGGGGGAATGATGTAAATAGGGGCAGAGGACATTACTGTTAATGGTAGTTGATGTCAAGGAAGTGAGAACACTACTGTGAAAGGAGTGGAGGGGATGATGTAAAGGGGGAGCTGAGGACACTCGTCAAGAGGGGATCTTGATGTGAAGGGGAGGGGACTGTGATGTGCAGTAGGGACTGAGGACGCTGATGTAAGAATTGGTTACGATCTGTGCATGTGCTTTAGGTGTACACATCATGGGCTGCACTACCCGCAAGAAACACAGAAAGAAGTCTTTTACTTTTGTTTTTAAAAAACTGTGCCGCAACAAGCTGCATGGTGCTGCAGCAACATGCAGTTTGGCGCACATGAAAATGCGACTGACTTGACCTTGGTGAATTGTAATTCAATACCTCTGGTATAGAGGGAGCGGACGTCTGCTGAAACTAAAAAGCAGCCTGGCTCTATAGGATACCCTTCAACAAATTAAGCAAATGCTTAGTGTCTCTAAGATATGATGTGGTGTTCGGCACCAGGGGCCGATAGTAAAAGTCAACAGACTCATCCAACCTGGCTGACAGTTAGTTGATACCATTCACTATGGGTCTGCCAGGCTGGTTATGTTGATCTTTATGAGTCTTTTGGTTGGTAATAAATAATGGTTAATTTAAAATCTGATAGGATCATATATTTTTTCTCTTTCTTGTTCAAAACACCTAAAGGTTTACCCTCCTTCACCAATTTGGCCAACTGATTCTTGTATTCTAATGTGGACTCATTTCTGAGTATTTCATATATGTTTCTATCGGAAAGTAGGGCACCCCCTTTATCTGCTGGTTTGATAACAACATCTTTCTTTATTTCAGGCTTCATTCACATGTCAGCGTTGCGATCGCGGGCAGAATCACTGCGATTCTGCCCCGCGATCCGGAAATCATTGCAAATCGCGGAACGCCTCTGCGTTGCCTGTGATTTGCAATAGCACCCTAAACGCTGTGCGATGTTGCCGCGATTTGCGCCTGCCGAATCGCGGTAACATCGCGCAAACAAAATTGCGGGACGCATGACGCCCCAAAGAAGTTCGTGTACCTTTTTTGGGCGTCATGCGTCCCGCGATTGTTTTTGCGCGATGTTACCGCGATTCGGCAGGCGGAAATCGCGGCAACATCGCACAGCGTTTTTGGTGCTATTGCAAATCACGGGCAACGCACAGGCGTCCCGCGATTTGCAATGATTTCCGGATCGCGGGCGGAATCGCGGCGATTCTTCCCGCGATCAATACGCTGACATGTGAATGCAGCGTAGTGTTTTCGCGCGCTTTTTACCGCAATTTTTACCATGAATTTCAGGCGTTTTTGTAGGCAGGCATTGACATCTATCAAAAACGCTGGTAATCAGCCCAAAAAGAAGCTCATGTACTTTTTTCAGCTACAGGCGTTTTGCTTCAGGCGTTAAAACGCTCAGATGTGAACAGGGGCCATTTAAATGAATGGGGTTTTACTTGTTGGGCGTTTTGGAACTTTTTTTTTAGCGTTTTTGGAGCTGAAAAACACCCAGGTGTGAATGGAGCCTAAGGGAGCTGATCTTTCTTTGAACACAGTTTAAAAATGTACTAGTCTGCATTTTCCTGGTGCACATTTATTATGTAATTAGAGTAAATGTGGCTGTGGAATACTAGGTAAATTCCACTGAATCTGACTTGGATGAATGCAAGTAAAATTATCTTAATAAATAAACCAATAAGTGTTTTGCAACATCATAAAGTAGCAGTAGTATAATTTTTACTACCACATTTTTTTTACTTGAATTCATGTTGGGTGAATATCAAGTTGCTGGGTTTTATTATCCATTGTGTCCTTCCATTTTATATATTGGCTTACTTGTGTTTACTTTACTGTGTTTGTAAACTTCCCCATGCTATCAGAATTCACAATTCAGTGTTGCAGCCTGCAGTGCTGATCGAGTGTAAACACATCGACAGGGTGGTTGAATAGAAGTCGATTGGTAGATCGGCTTCCGTTCAACCACAGTGGCTACATATGGATCGAAACCTGGCCAGTCCATGTATGGCCAGCTTAAGAAGAGAGATAGCCATTCACAAACTAGCAAGAAAGGAGAGAGAGATGTCAGTTACATCTTAGAAACCATTTTGCTGGAATGACTGAAGCAAGTGGGCACAAAACCCTTTAATATCCAAATATAATGAACAAAATTATAAACGCAACATCTATTTTTGCCCCCATTTTTCATGAGCTAAACTCAAAGATCTATGAAAACCGGGATTCATCCGTGAAGACAACACCTCTCCAAAGTGCCAGACGCCATAGAATGTGAGCATTTGCCTACTCAAGTCAGTTATGGCGACCAACTGCAGTCAGGTTGAGACCCCGATGAGGACGACGAGCGTGCAGATGAGCTTCCCTGAGACGATGCAAACCGATTGTTGCAGCTGTCCAGGTGGCTGGTCTCAGATGTTCTTGGAGGTGAAGATGCTGGATGTGGAGGTCCTGGGCTGGTGTGGTTACACGTGGTCTGCGCTTGTGAGGCCGGTTTGATGTACTGCCAAATTCTCTCACACAGTATGTAATAAAATTGTGTAGCGCTAATAAATAAATAGTGCACAGGTGAAAAAACCAGCCACTAAACAGTGAAATAATATATAAGTGATACAGTGCCTTGCGAAAGTATTCAGCCCCCTTCAACTTTGCAACCTTTTGCCACATTTCAGGCTTCAAACATAAAGATATAAAACTGTATTTTTTTGTGAAGAGTCAACAACAAGTGAGACACAATCATGAAGCGGAACGAAATTTATTGGATATTTCAAACTTTTTAACAAATAAAAAACTGAAAAATTGGGCGTGCAAAATTATTCAGCCCCCTTAAGTTAATACTTTGTAGCGCCACCTTTTGCTGCGATTACAGCTGTAAGTCACTTGGGGTATGTCTCTATCAGTTTTGCCCATTCCTCCTTGCAAAACAGCTCTAGCTCAGTGAGGTTGGATGGAGAGCGTTTGTGAACAGCAGTTTTCAGTTCTTTCACAGATTCTGGATTCAGGTCTGGACTTTGACTTGGCCATTCTAACACTTGGATATGTTTATTTGTGAACCATTCCATTGTAGATTTTGCTTTATGTTTTGAATCATTGTCTTGTTGGAAGACAAATCTCCGTCCCAATCTCAGGTCTTTTGCAGATTCCATCAGGTTTTCTTCCAGAATGGTCCTGTATTTGGCTCCATCCATCTTCCCATCAATTTTAACCATCTTCCCTGTCCCTGCTGAAGAAAAGCAGGCCCAAACCATGATGCTGCCACCACCATGTTTGACAGTGGGGATGGTGTGTTCAGGGTAATGAGCTGTGTTGCTTTTACGCCAAACATAACATTTTTCATTGTTGCCAAAAAGTTTGATTTTGGTTTCATCTGACCAGAGCACCTTCTTCCACATGTTTGGTGTGTCTCCCAGGTGGCTTGTGGCAAACTTTAAACAACACTTTTTATGGATATCTTTAAAAAATGGCTTTTTTCTTGCCACTCTTCCATAAAGGCCAGATTTGTGCAGTATACGACTGATTGTTGTTCTATGGACAGAGTCTCCCAGCTCAGCTGTAGATCTCTGCAGTTCATCCAGAGTGATCATGGGCCTCTTGGCTGCATCTCTGATCAGTCTTCTCCTTGTATGAGCTGAAAGTTTAGAGGGATGGCCAGGTCTTCATAGATTTGCAGTGGTCTGATACTCCTTCCATTTCAATATTATCACTTGCACAGTGCTCCTTGGGATGTTTAAAGCTTGGGAAATCTTTTTGTATCCAAATCCGGCTTTAAACTTCTACACAACAGTATCTGGGACCTGCCTGGTGTGTTCCTTGTTCTTCATGATGCTCTCTGCACTTTAAACAGACCTCTGAGACTATCACAGTGCAGGTGCATTTATACGGAGACTTGATTACACACAGGTGGATTCTATTTATTATCATTATTTATTTAAGGTCAACATTGGATCATTCAGAGATCCTCACTGATCTTCTGGAGAGAGTTTGCTGCACTGAAAGTAAAGGGGCTGAATAATTTTGCACGCCCAATTTTTCAGTTTTTTATTTGTTAACAAAGTTTGAAATATCCAATAAATTTCGTTCCACTTCATGATTGTGTCCCACTTGTTGTTGATTCTTCACAAAAAATTACAGTTTTATATCTTCATGTTTGAAGCCTGAAATGTGGCAAAAGGTCGCAAAGTTCAAGGGGGCCGAATACTTTCGCAAGGCACTGTATGAACACCCTAAAGGTGTAAATGGTATAAACCAGTGTTGAGGACTACAAGTCCCAGCAACAATATCATGAATAAGTCCTCCAATGTGATGAAAATTATGATGGAAAGTCCAAAGTGAAGAAAGAAAAAATACAAAGTGTCCAAAAAGGGAGTAATGAAAAAAAACTTGACAGGAACCACTAGTCCCAGCAATAGCAGAGTGTCCAATTAGAAATCCAGGAGTGGCACCCATGACCAGAAAGGAATATATGGTTGGCTGCTTACCAGACCCTTATGGCCATCTAAGCAAATAGATAGACCACAAATCGCTTTGGGATGGGGAAGGTCAAATGAATCCTATGGAACACTCCTCAGAATGTACTTGGGCGACAGATCCAGTTGTCATCAGTGTATAGGCAATCCTCATGTTATAAGTAAGGCCCATACATGAACAATCAAGGAGAGGAAAGAGCCTTGATACCATAAACAATAAAAAGCTAATTTATTTAAAAGTTACACTCACTAAAACATAGTAGCAGGTGAGCAATACATAATGAACCCCACACATGTAAGAACCGAAGCTGCGGCATCCCGCGTATGCATAGAAAGTCTTGAACCGGCAATGGGGGCGTGGCAAAGTCACGTCTGGAAGAACCCGACTAGTTTTGCCATAAGTTGACGTCTTCCGGGGCGTGCACTCATATATATTTTTTCACTGTTTAGTGACTGTTTTTTTTCACCTGTGCACTATTTATTTATTAGCGCTACACAATTTTATTACATACTGTGTGGACTTTGTTCTATGGGTCTGTGTAAGCAGTTTTTCTTTGTATCACAATTTATTCACAATTTTTGACTTAGTGCAGAACTTTTTTTGATTTAAATTCTCTCACACCCCTTTGGAGATGGCTTATTGTAGAGAAATGAACATTCAATTCATGGGCAACAGCTCTGGGGGACATTCCTGCAGTCAGCATGCCAATTGCACACTCCCTCAAAACTTGCGACATCTATGGCATTGTGCTGTGTGATAAAACTGCACATTTTAGAGAGGCCTTATATTGTGGCCAGCATGAGGCACGCCTGTGCAATAATCATGTTGTCTAATCAGCATCTTGATATGCCACACCTGTGAGGTGGATAAATTATCTCGGCAAAGGAGCAGTGCTCACTAACACAGATTTGTGAACAATATTTGAGAGAAATATTCCTTTTGTGTACATGGAAAAAAAGTCTTAGATCTTTGGGTTCAGCTCATGAAAAATGGGGGCAAAAACAGAAGTGTTGCATTTATATTTTGTTCAGTGTAGAAACATTTTACACTGCCATTATACATATTTGCTTACACAGCCATATATTTAGTATACACGGTGTGTCCAGAAAGTAATGAGAATGATATTTTAAAAATTATTTTATTGAAAAATTTTACAATTGAACATTGTCTCCTTCAAAGTTTGCACCTTGTGAGTGTACACAACGTTCCCAGCAATTTTTACATTATTTAAAGCATTCCTGGAAGTCTTCAAGTGGGATGTCGTTAAGAGTCCGTGTAGTGGCTCTTTGGACATTATTCACACTACCAAAATGGTTTCCAATTTCCAATTGTAATACATTTTCAATAAAATAATTTTTAAAATCTCATTCTCATTACTTTCTAGACACACCCCGCGTGTGTAATATATTAATTTGCTAAAGTAAACTGCAAGTAGAGCAGTAATACCCTCTTAGGTTGACTACCTTTTGTTATATTGTAACAAAGCATATAATGTCAAACATATCCTGCAATCTCTAAAATGAATGTCTATAGGATTAGTGATTTCAGTTTATCTCATGCTCCTTTTACTGTTACTTTTCTCTGCAGATTCCAGCCGGTCTGGAACACATATGATCTCTGCAGACGATGCTGAATACCCCCGAGAGTACCGTACTCTTGGTAACGGGACAAGGCGTTTCTCCAATGTGGGCTTGGTGCATACTTCAGAGCGTCGGCACACTGTGATTGCTGCCCAAAGCCTGGAGGCCCTGACCAATCTCCAGAAGTCTGATATGGACAGGAAGAGAGATGCTTTCATGGATCATCTCAAGAACAAATACCCTCAACATGCACTAGCCATCCGAGGTCAGCAAGAGAGAATACGAGATCAGGTGAGGACATCTTAATTGTGTTGATAAGTCAAGTCCATTGAGCAACAGGGACATCAGAAATTCCTGCTTTGTGTAAGCATTTAGAGTACATGTGGCCAGATTGTCATGTTTCATTTTAGCATCAGGGTAAATTAAACATTAGGGCCCAGAGCAAACTTGGCAATACAGTATTACAAATATTCTTCATCTGCTCTGATTAAGCAAGGAAATAAAATCAGTACTTATCTGTGAGAAGTTTTTTAAAGGTATAAATGTCTGTATTGTCCTTGGTCATTAACAGATTCTACATTGTGCTTACAACCTTTGCTTATAGGTAGTGATGAGCTGATTGCACCTGGATTTGGTTCGAGGCAGGTTTGGGTGCCAAACCCAAATGCCACAATGAGAGCCAAATGTTAAAAAACAGTAATGCCTATTTTCAAGACTAGACTAATATGCTAGGAACTGAAAAAAAAAATGGCATGGGGTTACTGCACACTACAAACACAAAATGATGACCGCACACCGATGTAAGTGAACATGTAAAGTTTATTCACCACTGTAGATCCAAAACTGGACATCAAAACATCACGGACAAGGACAAAAGGTCTACGGATCTGACCTGCACCTGATTATAGATCCTCACCTGAGTGGCTCATCTGCATTTGTCTCAGTTACTGCACTCTACCCTTGTACCAAGGCAAATTTTTAGTAATGCTTAAAGTAAAGCTTTAAAAATGCTAAATTCCTTTAAATAACATGCCTGGGGGATGCCCCTGTGAAGTGGTGCATATGTACTGTGTAAACAACCTACCACAGCAAAGCTGACATTTCCAAAAAAAAAAAAGAGTTTAAAGGAAAAGTATAGCCAAAGCTATCTACGGATCACAGGAGTGCAGTTTGTTCTTCACTCATGTGACCCTTTTTCAGCTGACAGTGGGCTACAGCCATCTAGGTAAGTATGATTTTTTCCCCATTCTTCTCTTTAAATTGTTCTGTGTGTAAACAAAGCGTACAGGGATTCCTTTAATTTTTACCAGACCCATAGATGAGACTCTGATATAGATGTAATGCAGGAACCCCACACAAACAAAAAAAATTGCATGGGGTTGAACCCAATTCATATAAGGGCCTTCAGGTCTAGTATGAATTCCAAGAGGTACTCCACAAAAAAAAACAAAAAAAAACATAGCAACAGCTTCCCAACAAATTCTATACCAGACCATGCAAAAAAACCACACCAGACCCTTATCAAAGCATGCAGCCTGGCAGGCCAGAAAAGGAGGGGGGAAGTGGACCTTCATGCTGCTTCCCCTTTCCTGAACATACCAGACCACATGCCCTCAATATGGGGGGTACCTTGCCAGGAGAGGCAAAGCACCTTGTCCCCATATTTGTAAGCAGGTAGAAATATAATTAGATTCTGGCAGCCGGCCCAGGCTGGGAAAAGGGTTTAAGCATTTTCAGCTTAGTTCCCGTGCTTTTTGATTTTGGTGGGCCCACCAGTGATATAAAAAGAGGAGGAAATCGCTGAAATCCCCCCCAGAGCCCCCAGAGAATGCCAAAAGGAGCTGTAAAGTTCTGCCACTAAGCTGGGAGTGAGAGGGAAGACGTGAAGATACCGGGGCTCGGGAGTCAAAGACAGCAACCAAGTCATGGAAAATGCCTACATGGACTCTCACCTCACAGAGGTATGCCTGGGCCACTATATCATGTTAGATAACATTAGGGAAAGAACATTGTTCATTCTGCTTTATCATACTGCATTTCAACACTAAAGTTATGTCAACCATTCTAAGCCTGGTCTGAAGTTTTTCAAAGGGTTGCATGTTGGTTCTGGTGTATTCCAAAGAGCCTGGGTATGTAATAGCACTATGAGGTATGAAGTGAAACTACTACAGAAGGTTAACTCAGAGACAAGTGTAGTTGCTATGGGTAACCAAGTTAAGGAACAAGCTACGGGCAACCAGTCGCTAAGCATGGTAGCTTGTAAGGTGACAGATCCTCTGGTAGCGAGGGGGTCGGCGTTCTGGCTCCCTCCCTACCAGTCTATCTCCCATGGTAACTGGGAGCAGACTAGTGTTATGGAGATCTTTGGCCTGATCAGGAGGAAGGGGAAGGAAAGGGTTAAGCGAGAGCATACATGAGGTCAGTGCTAGGTGCTTGGTGGGACCTCATTCTGTTAGTGGGAGTGAGGTAACAGAAGTACGCTGGACTAGTGGAGTGGGCACAGGCTCGGCCTGTCCCACCCAATGCAAACATACAAGTTACTGTCAAGGCCTGGTTTTGAACCCAGATCCTCTGCTGTGTCAAGCAATGTCTCTTTTTGCCAAACTACCTGGAATGCAGGACAGTTTCCTGGACAATTTGTTGAATGATCCTGTCTTCAACCTTGTTTGTGTTGAACCCTGAACTATTTGTTCCTCCCATGAACTTCCTGATTTAAGCCATGTCTCTGCACTTCCTGTTTGACAGATTATTGTGCTCTCTCCAGCCAGTATCTTGCTCCTGTCTTCCCTTATTCCATCCATATTTTGCTACTATTACACTCGTTATTGACCCTTTGCTTAATCCTTAACTACGCTTCTGCCAGATCCCAACCTGCAACTACTCGTTATCGACCTTTGGCTTGTGTACTGACTACACTTCTGTTTGATCCCTACCTGCTTATCTGCTACTGGACCCCACTTGTTCACCTCCTGGTGGGGCGATCCTGAGAACTGCGACCTGGTAGTAACATGCAGCAAAATCCATCTCCACCATCAAGAGCTCTGGTGAACACCAGTTAGTACTTAGACTCCAAACGTCAGGTTTGCCTGTGTCATTTACCAGGGAGACTGCCTGTGTACCCATCCTGCTGGTTGGTGGCAGTTTCGCTACTTCTATAGCAACTGGTCTTTGAGCCTGACCCCCGATCGTGACATTTACAGTGTATAGTGACATGGGATAAGTCAATTTTCAGAGGAACTCTGTACTTTAATTACTGCACACAGTCAAGGCCGCTGATAGGGGGGGACCACCAGCGCTCTTGTAGGGGGCCCGAGCACACAGGGGGGCCCACACAGAGAGGGGGATTAGTGATGGACAACAAATACAGAAATCTTCCTCCAGCACCTGAATGTGATCTGTCCCTCTCCCTGCTATCAGCTTTTATCTGTTGAGAAAGAGACAGTTGTCCCTCACTAATCCCCCTCCCTTGTGTGCCCCCCCCCCCCCAGCACTTATCTCTGCTCAGGAGTTTATTTGTAAATTGTAACTTTGTTTCTCTCTCTCTGTTTCTCTGATCACTGAGTTCCAACTGCCCAGCCTGTATATTTTTCTCATCTTCTTTTTTATTTAACATAGTTTTTTTTCTAGATTTAGCAGGAATTATGCAAGTTATGTTATATTTGTGTCTGCTAATAGTGATTTTGTTGTAATTTTAGCTAAATATATCTTTAATATTTTCTTGGGGGAGCCCTGCCAGGTAGTCTGTATGGGGCCCCGCGATTTCTAACAGCAGCCCTGCACACAGTGAAAGCTCATCTCTAAGTAGGGGAACTGCCTTAATGTTTGCTCACAAGACCCCAGGCTCCACATGGACTCAGGACAAATGAGGACAAAGGCCTTTTTCCCACATCCCTCACCCGGGTTCCTGTGGGGGTCTACAGGAGCAGTGGGCTTATTGGAATCTGGAAGCTCCCGATAACAATAAAAGGGATCCCAGATACCAAACCCCACTATGTGAATGAATAAGTTCACAGTTTTTTACAAGTCTAGAGATTATAACACACCCCACTATGTTGGATTTACTATGGAACACCTGTTAACTAACCCTTGTTGTTCCAAAACACATTGTTTTGGACAACTGCAGAAAATGGATCTGTATTTAGCTCCTCAACTGGGCCCATATTAATCCTGCTAATTGTTGGCCTAGTTTTGCCCCATTTTGGTAGCAATTATCAGTCCTGGACAGGAGCACCAGTGTGATTCTCAGAGCCCTTCTATTGCTCATTGCAATTTCCATATTGACTGGCCCTTCATTCTAGCCTTCATTCAGCTGTTGATTCCTTCAGATGCTCTTGTAGTATTACCTGCGCATTTGTTGGATCTATTAGTGACTTACGCCTTCCTCTCAGTTGGACTTCTTTTGGATGCCCCAACTGATTAAAAAAGTGTCCTTTAATGAATAATAAAGAAAATAAAGATTGACTTAACATTTGTTTGTTGGCCAGTGTTCCAGCCCCCTTAGGTGGTAGCATAGCCTGATTGTTTTAGAATCTCTACAATTCCTGTGTCCCTCAATAAACTTTTAATTTTATGGTAAGTACAAACATTTTATTTTGAAATTACATTACCGTGTTAAAGCTTAAATGATATAATACTGATTGAGTATTTTAAATTAAATAATATTTTGTTCAGGCTGTGTGTGAGTATATAACCGAGAATCACTTCTGGTCAATGTAGTATGTAAATGCTAATTACTTTTAACCAATGTAGCGCATGCTACAACTATGGCAGGTGTACAAATGTTCCAAAAGTAAATGTACAAGTACAAACGCAAAAGTCACAAACTGCAAATGAATTAAATGATCTTCCTAAGTGCAGCACTAACACAAAATACCTTTGACCTGACTATCACTTTATGTCTGCAGCTTAGGTTTTTTGGGCTTGTGCGCAAATGTATTTCTTTATATACATAGGGTTCCAGGCAGACTTCTGCAGTAGCTAGCTCAAGCCAAGTCTGTAGATTGATTAAAAAAAACAAAAAGAAAGGGGCGCACTGACCTAGTGCATTACCACTAAAAATATTTATTAAAATAATAAAAAGTAAACATTATACTCACAAAACAGATGTGAATATTGCACATATCAACATATTCAACATAGTATCTCCAAGATAGCCAGGGTACTACGCAATGCTGGATGGCATGCTGTGTACCGCATGAAAACCGCTGTGGCTAGGCTGATGCGTTTTGAGGGCGAGCCCCCTTCCACAGAGCCAAGGAATGCTGGGACAGGGCTGGGACAGTGTTAATAATGGGGGATTTTAACTACCCAGACATTTGACTGGAGTAATGGCACTGCTGGAACAGTTAAAGGGCACAAATTTATAAACCTATTACAAGACAATTTTATGGTGCAGTTTATTGAGGCCCCCACTAGAAATAATGCTCTGTTGGACCTGGTAATCTCAAACAATGCAGAGCTTATTAACAATGTTCATATAAAAGAACATCTGGGTAGCAGTGACCATAATATGATTTCATTTAATGTTAGCTGTAAGCAAAAAATGCATACAGGAAATACAAAAACACTTAACTTTAAGAGAGCAAATTTTTCAAGGATGAAAAAATATAAAAATATAAAAATGAGAGAACACTATCATTGTTTAATTGTTACAAAGAATATAACAGAAAATGTAAAAAGGAAATCAGGGACGCAAAAATTCAAAATGAACAACAGATTGCAAAAGATAGTAGGACAAACCCCAAAAAATTCTTCAAATATATTAACAGTAAAAAGGTTAGGTCTGAGCATGTAGGTCCTTTACAAAATAACCAGGAGTGGGTGACTGGGGACAAAGAGAAGGCACATTTATTAAATACTTTCTACAGCTCTGTATATACAAAGGAGCTTGGGGGAGCTCATGATCATAATGAAGACGGTATTGACACAGCCCCAAATGATCCACAATGGCTCAAAAGGGATATGGTCCAGAAATATTTAGACAGAATAAGGGTGGATAAAGAGCCAGGACCAGATGGCATCCACCCGCGCATCCTAAAAGAATTGAGCGCTGTAATTTCTAAGCCTTTGTTTCTAATTTTTAGGGACTTGTTAAGGACTGGAATAGTACCACTGGATTGGCGTAGAGCCAATGTGGTGCCTATATTTAAAAAGGGATCAAAGTCTTTGCCAAGTAACTATAGACCTGTTAGTTTAACTTCTATAGTCGGGAAGATATTGGAGAGTTTAATAAAAGACCACATAGATGAGTTCTTGCTGGAAAAAAAAATATTTTAAGCAACAGAAAGCATGGATTCATGAGAGACAGAAGTTGTCAAACAAACCTGATTTCTTTTTATGAGGAGGTAAGTAAAACCTTGGACAGAGGGGTGGCTGTGGACGTAGTATACTTGGATTTTGCAAAAGCGTTTGACACAGTTCCCCACACACGGCTAATGTGTATGGTAAAGTCTACAGGCTTGGAAAGATTGGTTTGTAATTGGATAGAAAATTGGCTAAAAGATAGAATTCAGAGAGTAGTAATTAATGATTCTTACTCTGAATGGTCTAAAGTTATCAGTGGTGTACCCCAAGGTTCAGTGTTGGGACCCTTATTTTTTAATATCTTTATAAATGATATAGGGACTGGGATTAAAAGTACCATTTCAGTCTTCGCAGATGACACCAAGCTTTGCAGTTTAATAACTTCTTTACAAGATGTCTCCAACTTACAATCTGACCTCAGTGCACTGTTTCATTGGGCAACTATGTGGCAAATGAGGTTTAATGTTGATAAATGTAAAGTTATGCACTTGGGGGCTAAGAATATGCATGCATCATACATACTAGGTGGAGTAGAACTGGGGGAATCCATAGCGGAGAAGGATCTGGGTGTTCTGGTAGATCATAAGCTTAATAATAGCATGCAATGCCAAGCTGCTGTTTCCAAAGCACGCAAAGTCCTTTCTTATATTAACAGAGGCATGGACTTGAGAGCGAGAGATATAATTTTGCCCCTGTACAAATCATTAGTAAGACCTCATCTGAAATATGCAGTTCAGTTTTGGGCACCAGTTCTTAAAAAAGGATATTGGGGAACTGGAGAAAGTGCAGAGAAGGGCAACCAAACTGATAAGAGGCATGGAGGACCTCAGCTATGAGAAAAGATTAGAGGAACTGAATTTATTCTCTCTTGAGAAGAGGAGATTAGGGGGGGATATCATCAACATGTATAAATACATAAGGGGTCCATATAGTGAACTTGGTGTTGAATTGTTCACTTTAAGGTCAACACAGAGGACAAGGGGGCACTCTTTACGTCTAGAGGAAAACAGATTCCCGTCTCCAAATACGGAAAGGTTTCTTCACCATAAGAGCTGTGAAAATGTGGAATAGATTCCCTCCAGAGGTGGTTCTGGCTAGCTCACTAGATTGCTTTAAAAAAGGCCTGGATTCTTTCCTAGGTGTACATAATATAAATGGGTAGTAACATTTTTTTTAGGTAAAGTTGATCCAGGGAATATTCGATTGCCTCTTGGGGGATCAGGAAGGAATTTTTTTCCCCTGCTGTAGCAAATTAGATCATGCTTTGCTGGGGTTTATTTTCGCCTTCCTCTGGATCAACAGCGGGTATAGGATTGTGTGTATGGGATTGTATGATAGGGTTTTCAATACTTTTTTTTTTTTTATGGTTGAACCGGATGGACTTGTGTCTTTTTTCAACCTGACTAACTATGTAACTGTCCGTAACTATGTAATTGGGAACCTTAAAGAGGAGTTCCAGTCTTCTTTCAAAAAAATTAAAATAAAAGTCAGCAGCAACAAAAACTGTAGCTGCTGAATTTTAAAAACTGACACTCACCTGTCCCATGATCCAGCAGTGTGCTCACCCCAGTTGGATTCACCCACAATCTTCGTTTTGCGGCGCCGGCATCTCAACTATGGGCACCTTGCTGTGACAGCCGGGTGCCCACTGCGCATTCGCGAGTCACGCTGCGCATCACAGTCTTTTGGGACCTGTCAGGGTCACAGAAGACCGTGGGGGGGGAGGGAGGGAGGAAAACTTAAAGCAAAACTTCCCCTTTTGGGTGGAGCTCCAAGTTAAGTATGGCCCCTGACATCCCCAAAGGGCTGCACATGATATTTAGTGAATGTAAGCTGCCAGAGACTGAAGACATACAGAAGTAGATGGTTGGCAACTGGGGACTTGCTTCAGGGACAGGGACTTGCTTCTCCACCTGGAGAAACAGTACATGAGACAGCTAGAGACCACAGTTTACAGCACATTTCAATCAAACACTACCACATTTTCTACCTACAGACCTCTTAAAATTACTTGTTCAACATTTGATATTTCTTGTAGCAAAATTCTTCATTAAAGATCAGAGAAAAAACAAAACCTAGAAAGAGATAAAGAGACAGACAGCACTGAAAAATAAAACAAAAACTACTGGAAGTCACTCTAAAGAATATTTTTCCTTCACAGGATTAAGACCTAAAACCGATTTTCTGCATGGGCTCTACGAGCTGCAGAGTAAATGTCAAAGGGTCGTGGGCATCCCTGGGCCGCAGGTTAGGCACCAGGGCCTTATGGGATCAGGAAGGCATTTTTACCTAATTGGACCGCACTGTGTAAGGTTTTTTTTGTTTTTCAATTAAACCTGATTCAGGAAAAGTACACTGTATAACCTAATTGTTTCTGCGTGTTACACAGATGTGTAAATGTGTGACTTCAAGTTAGTATGTGCAAAGTGTTTGCCAAATTTCATAGTTGGCATTTTTATAAGTGCAACTTACTTAATTTTTTTATTTATTTGTTATTTTTGGTGTAGTCCAAGCAGAACAAGGTGGCATATTCAGCATGAACATATTCATACAGTGCTTTGAAAAAGTATTTATTCCCTTTGAATTTTTCCACATTTTGTCATGTTACAACCAAAAACGTAAATGTATTTTATTAGGATTTTTTGTGATAGACCAACACAAAGTGGCACATGATTGTGAAGTAAAAGGAAAATGATAAATGGTTCCTGAAGAGTGAGGGGTGCATTTGAATTCAGCCCCCTGAGTCAATACTTTGAAGAACCACTTTTCACTGCAAGTCTTTTTGGGTATGTCTCTACCAGCTTTGGCTCTAGAGAGTAAAGTTTTTGACCATTCTTCTTTGCAAAATAGCTCAAGCTCTGTCAGATTGGATGAAGAGCTTCAGTGAACAGCAATTTTCAAGTCTTGCCACAGATTCTCAAATGGATTTAGGTCTGGACTTTGGCCATTCTAACACATGAATATGCTTTGATCTAAACCTTTCTATTGTAGCTCTGGCTGTATGTTTAGGGTCATTGTCCTGCTGGAAGGTGAACCTCCTCTCCAGTCTCAAGTCTTTTGCAGACTCTTAACAGGTTTTCTTCTAAGATCGCCTTGTATTTTCCCATCAACTCTGACCAGCTTCTCTGTCCCTGCTTAAGAAAAGCTTCCCCACAACATGATGCTGCCACCACCATGTATCATGGTAGGGATGGCATGTTCAGGGTGATATGCATTGTTTGGTTGTAACATGACAAAATATGGAAAATTTCAAGGCGTATGAATACTTTTTCAAGGCACTTTACGTCTTTTGGTAAGCAAAATATAAAGCTTTTGTAAAACGTAAGAAGCACACTTTTTTTTTTTTTTTTATGTTACTTGTTAGATAATGCAGGATGACCCTGCTTGCCAAGACTCCAAGTCAATACTAGCTGCTCGGAAGTCGCGCACAAGTAATGCAGGAACTTTTTTCTAAGTCAGACCGATTTGAGTCTCTCTGATTAGAAGGATTTCATTGTACTGAATGGAGCGCGACTTGTTGGGTGACTAAGTCACCTGAAAAGTCGCCCCAGTGTGATCCGCGCCCTACTGCTTTATTTTGTGCAGACAAAGTGTGTGCACAGAGCCCAGTTTGCATGTCAAAATGTTCTCCCTCTATTTTGACAGAACAATGTGCACAATTGTGCACCTTTTTGGTGTGTGCAAAGCTTTCTTTAATCCAGGAGCTAAGCCACCTAGGGACATTTATCCAATCAATCATGGAAAAACACAAAATTAACATGGGGTATGCACCATTCAGACAGTTTGTACTTTTATGGAAATATAAGGGAAATACCTGTATGGATATTTAGAAAGAAAAGAAATGTCCATGTTATTGTTTAGTATGCGCTTTTACCCCAAACATGTCAATTTCTGTATTCAGAAAAACAATTTCTATTCCTAAGTGACAGTTGGTAATAGCAATAGGAATTCTCTACAAAATATAAAAAATGTGTTTTACCTATATTCACAAGAGAAGCTACTACAGCTTCATCTTTAAACACAGGCCCTAGAGAAATGTAGCTCTTGATAGTTCTTAAACTTTGTACTAAATTATATTTGTCTATGGTGTCCTCAAATCCTTACAAAACCTTGTCTGATACACATTGGTCTGTAAGAATTAAATGTGTACCACATTCACTGCAGAGGGCTAGTCTTGAAGTTTCCTTTCTCTCTGCAGAGTTACATAAATCTTATTTTGACTGGACTAGAGTTTGGTCAGCTGAAAGTTGAGATCCTAGCACATTTGTTGGGTTACCCTCTTAGTCTGCTTACCAATCTCAGTGTATGGCAGGTGAACCTATACATTACTGGATATATGCCTTCATTCACCTTGATAAAAAAATGGATGCAGACTGAGACCTTTCTTATGGAAAGTTGTTTCATGGACTAATATCTGCTAAATACTTTATCATATCTGTTCGACAAGTGCAGAAAAAAAAACGGTTTATTCAGCCAGAGATCTTTGAGCTGATAACTTCCCGTGCTTTCTGCTTTTAGACAATTATCGTTTACTATTGTTCCCTGCTATTTCTGTCAACTATAAAACAACCCCCACCCACTCCTCCATTATGGAGAAGAGAGAGAGGTATTATGTGTTTCCAACACAATGTTATGTGGTCCTAACACACTCCCTGTCCGAACATGACAACACTGCTTAGTATGGTTGTCACCCTAAGGTGACAGGTTAAGACAGGAAATGGTGTTAATGGCAGGATTATCAAGTTAAAATAAAGGGATAAAAGTGTGAAAAACGAATGCAGCCACCACATCTAAGAACTACTAAGCTGCAATGCTATCAATTTTTGTTCTTGGGTTTAGATATGCTTTAATGCCACCTATACGGAAAACCTTGCAAGACTGTTACTTTATTTATACTGTAATTCACCTTAATACTCAGACAGCTACCAGGACTAATAAATGCCCAGACCTAAATTGTGATATAGGGTGAATAAATCCCACATTTTTTATTGAAAACATACACAGGAGAATCCAATAAAGTGTTGAAAAGCACATTGAAAAGATACATCTTTTTATATACTGGTGAGGTAACGCAGCTTGTGCATTTATGCTAGCCGAGGTGGCTAGAAAAGGTTGCTATATGTACATTAGAAACTGGAATAATGAAGGTAATTACCCCAGTGCTATGAGTGTTTAGAAGTGGAAGCCCCTCTCAAATCTCCCTCAATATTCTTGCAAACCTTGGGGATGTTGTGGCATAGTGTGCTGAAGTGAAACACTGTATTACAGCAGCTTTGAGAAGTCTAAACTTCTCTTTTAAGGTTCTGATCATGATCAATTTCCCTACTATACATGGATTTTGTTGGTTTAGTTCAGAGTTTCTTAACCTATTCTTTCTTCTCTGCAGCACATAGCTCCCACTCCAGAGTTGAATATTTTATGGTGAAATATGTATACATTCACAGAGTATGGGTGACGGAGATCTAGAGGAGCCCAGTCTCTGACCACTCTCTGGTTGTCATTGACATCCGTATTAATCAGGAAACCCATAAGACTTGGCAATGGAGGCTTACAAGTCTCTCCTACCGGATCCCCAGATCAGACTGCTAAAGGACACCGGACTTAAAGCATATTTCTTTACACACCAAGATTCTGAAGTAAAACTAATATCTGTATCGGAAGCACACAAATGTGTGGTTAGGGATATCCCTATCTCAAAAGCACATATCAAAAAGGTGAGATCAGCTCAAATTGTGTCTCTTCTGTCTCAAAAAAACTGCCTGGAAACAGTCCACAAAAAATCCCAGGCCTCCTCAGTTCTTGCTGAACTAAGCATTTTACATGACAGATTAAACAACCTGCTCCTCCATAAACAACACATATCCCGAAATATCTGTCATCTGTTAACTTTAGACCTCCCCTGCTTCTCAGAAGAGGAATGGCAGTCTTGGCAATCCCTTCATGAACAGCTTTAATGCACTCTTAGATGGGGCAAAGCTACCAGAGGACACCCTGTGGGCCACCATCCCAGTGATCCTGAAAGCAGATAACGATTCAACGCAATGTGACAATTTTCTACCAAATTCATTACTAAATGTGGAATTTGAAAATTTTCCGTAAAACCTTGGCCTCCAGGCTTCTCCCCAATCTCAGATGATTCATCAGGACCTGATTGGCTTCATTCCAATGCAAGATGCAAGGGATAATACAATGAGAACGTTAAATGGTATCTACTGGCCACATCTTAGGAGGACCCCTATACTTTTCCTGTCATTGGATGCAGAAAAAGTATTTGACCGGGTGGACTGGTCTTTTATGCAAGCAGTCCTCCATAACTTGGGCCTAGGACAAACGTTTCTTAAATGGATGGATGCCATTTACTCTTGCTCCACCACCGAAGTCAAGATAAACTATAGGTTATCTGATTAATTTGTCTTCAGCAATAGAACTAGACAGGGCTGTCCACTGCCCCCCCCCCCCCCCCCCAAGTAGCACCTTTTTGGCTCTGAGGAAGAGGGTTCTCCCTCTAAACACGTTAGCCTAACCAGATTCGTGCGGACACCAGCATGTCATCCAGCACCGTAGGAGTGCCTTAGCTACTTTGGAGACGATTTGTCCGATCATTTTACATGTATGCTATCTACATTTGTTTGTGAATATACTGTACGTCGCTGTTGGATTTTAATAAACCTTTTTAGTGGTAATGCACTAGGTCGGTGCGCCCCTCTTGTTGATGTCTTTTAGTGTTTTTGGATACCCTTGGTCCTGAGGGGGCGGCAAGACCACAAGTGATGCCAACAAAGACCATCTAAAATTATTTATCCTTTGTCACATAACACTTGAGCACAGAAGAATTATTATGTTTTAACCCATGAGATCCCCAGGTTCTTATACCCTGAAATTGTTCCCACCCTTAAAATATTTCAATGAGAAAGACATCTGGTCCTTTCCAGCCACAGACCCTCTCAATACCTGCAGTTGCGCCATTTTCTCACAACTAAGCAGTAAAAACCACCTTTTGCCCCCTCTTACACAATTTGAACCCCTACACCTAGAGTTGAACCGACACAAAGGGGCCTATGCCACCCATATTGCATTTTATACAACCCACCCAACACTTTTACCCTGAAATTTCTCTCCAAGTGGGAATGAGACATCAACCTCACATTCACTGATAAACAAATAGATAGAATCCTCCAGATGAGTTATAGGGGCCTCCATTTCAAGCTTCATACAAGAAACGGGATATAAAATCCTACCCAGGTGGTATAGGATCCCCACAACTTTGCACAAACTCTTTCCACAATATCCCTCAGTATGTTGGAGGTGACAAAGGGAAGAGGGCTTCTTACCCCATATGTGCTGGTCTTGCCTGAAAATTAAACATTTGTGGAACCAGTTCAAACAGATAATCTACAGAATAATGGATATACGTATAGATGCCAGATGACCCAGCTGCCTTCCTCCTCCAATTATCTTTAAAGAGATATAAACGCTTTCCCTGCTCATGCACTTAACTATATACCCTTATCTCAGGCAAAATCTTGTACAGCATTGTAAACCGCTCTACTGGAAGCAATCTAAAATCCCACTGATTAGCTTGTGGTTCTCCAGGATTAAGGAAATACATGTGATGGAGGAATTGATGGCCATGGTCAATAATAAAGAGGAACAGTTTCACAAAAGGTTGTTCTAATAGACTACGCTTACTTTCTCCACGCACTACCAAACCCTACTGTCATCCATTGGCTAGGCGACTATACTCTCTGACACCTACAACACAAAGTATTCATCACGGGAAGCCTTGCACAGTATCCCTACCCACTCTCACTTTATCGCCCCCCATCCCCCCTCTATTTTCTCTCATTTTGTTTCTGTAAAAGCCAAGCTTGACCCCATTCCTCTCCTCTCACTAACCACATCTACTTCTCAGTAAGGACCCTCATCACAATCAAGTAGACCTTGCAAGGTAAATAGTAAACTCTGGCTTTTAGCAGGGATGAGTCCTTGGGACCTCAGAAAGCTGTGGATCCCAGATATTGCAAAAAAAAAGACATTCCAGTGCTGGAGTGATGTCTTTTGATATTTAGCCTTCTTGCTTCCCCCGGCTGCTTTTATTTCTGAATCTACTTATTTATCTACTGTAGAAAACTGTACTGTAGCCTTTGCATGTGTTTGGGACACAAAAAAATGGAGATCATACCTGTGGGGTGAACAGTTTATCTTGAGGACTGACCGGTCTTTTAACTTCACTGCTTACCACAAAGGGAGTAAGGCAAGCAGGAAAGTGCATAGCCACATGGTAAGGAAGGCAGTATTTTACCAAAACTATACAAACTTACTTTGAAAACTGTTACTGTTATTTTTTTTTTTTTTAGAAAGTTTGCTATTTACCCACAGCTCCTACTTAACCCTCCTCTTATGTTAGGGTCAGAACTGACCCGTTTTCAGGTTTTGAATGTCTATAAGTATCACATAAATTTGTTTATTGCATCAAGATTTTTTTACTTTGTCAGGAACCTCTATTTAAACAATGTAATAGAAAAATAATCCTTTTCACTAAATTATAAAATACTGTGGTGAAAATTAAGACGTTCACGGTGTTAGGGTCAATTCTGACCCAGTTATAATATAGGATTTTAGGACACTAATAAGTGCCAAAACTGAAATCATAAACACTCTCTCTGCTTAGTAACAGTGACAGCCAATCCCCTCTCAACCCTGTGAGCTGTAGTTAGGGAGGGGCCTATCTCTTTTCCTGCTTGTCTGCTTCTATAAATAAAGTGAAGAAACATAGGACAAATTCATTTCAGAGTTGCTGACTTTATTTTACCATTTTTTAAATTTGAAAATGAGAGGTATGCTATCAAAAGAAAGGTCTAGGGGTCACACCAAAAATATTAAAACCAATCTTTTCAAGGATAAAGAAGCCTAACAAGGTAACCAAGAGGTAAGAAACAAATTTGATGATAAATAATTATTCAGAGGGTATTTTATGGCTGATTTAAAACACGGGTCAAAACTGACCCTAAACATCATGGATAGTAACGGAATTCTAACATAAGAGGAGGGTTAACAGGATGAAGATGTTGAATTGGTTGCATTTACTGATATACAGTACATAGTTACATACATGCAGTAGATGCAGTTAAGACATCTGAGTTCAAAGAAGTGTTTCTTGTATGCCCAGTTTAAGTAAAATAACAGGACTGTTTGAATTCTCTTAACCTCAGATGGAAGACTTGTTACGGTATTAAATGTTTACTGCTTTAAGCTCACCTATAGCTGATACAAAATCTCCCAATGAAGTTTAAGTTCGAAATTTAATACGACCATTTATGCTTGTACATTTTTCACGTAACTGTTAGATATACAATGAACAATATTATTTGTTCCTTTAACAATTCTATGGTAATAGAATAATATAATATAATATAATATAATAGTAGTGTGATATCTGGTGTGGAGAGAGATAGCACAGGGCTGTTCAGTGCTACTAGCGAGTTAGCGTGCTTTAGTGTGCTATTCTGATTATATTGTCAGTGTAGAATATCAGTTTAGTGTGTATCTAGTGATAGTTCAGTCAGTGTGAGTGTAGTGCAACCATTTTTACTTTAGTGTCACTTTAGTGTGAATCTAGTTAGTGCACGTGTAACGCAGTATATTTCTGTGCATTAGTGCACATTTAATGCAGTATATTTCTGTGTGTTACTGAACAATTAACATAGTATATTCCTGTGTGTTAGTGAATTATTTAACACAGTATATTTCTGTGAGTTAGTGCAGTTTTACTGCAGTATATTGTAGTGTGTCGGTGGAGTGTATCTGCTTAGTGAGTATTCAGGTTAATATGCACCAAACATCACTTTCAATTGATTAAAGTGCATCCACGTACATATTTCCACATCTTTATTACATGTTCTTAATAAGCACCTTCCCATTATGTCTGGGAGTCCAACAAGGAGAGGCAGATGTTCCCATGGCACTGTGAGGGGGCCAGCAACATCTGTGTCCACAGGTAAAGGTGGACATGGTCAGTCCTCAGGCAGGGCATCATTTCCTCTGTTTAGTGATGTTTCCCAGCTATCAAGCCACAACATGCAGAGGAAATGGTGGACTGGCTTACTAAACCATCCTCATCCTCCTTATCCTCTATCAACCAAGCAGAGACTAGTGTGCAGTCCACTGCACCTGCCAGAATGGCTAAATCTGCCTCCTTGTCCACAGCTATTCCTGCCATAGCCCGAGCATCAGGCAAGGAGGAGTCAGCTGAGTTATTTGAACACAGCGCCAGCAGATTATGGTAGTATGTCCCCTCTCTCAGCATACAGTTGCCCAATGTACATGCCAGGATGGTCAGGGTAGTCAGCAGTGGAACGCCCGGACTTCCAAACGGATGATGTATACATGAAAATAACCAAACGGTGCAAACATAGTGTAAAACTGTTTCCCAAAATGTATTAAAAAAAGAGAAATACACTTACAAAGTTATCATGTAAGGCAACGCATGTAGTGAAGAGATGGCAGAATGAGGTTTCTGACGCGTTTCATGCAATAGGATATAATCATAGGAGGTTTGCCACTTCATTCATCTGAAGGTGATTTATGATTATACATATATACTTTTTTAGCGCTGCACTTATTTTATTTATGTCTAGTGTTCAAGTCATACATATGAGATATTGTCACGATCATTAGAGTGAGCGCAATAATTCTAATGAAAGACCTCCTCTGCAACTCTAAACAGGTAACCGTTAAAAATTTGTAGAGCGTAGCCTTTGGAGATTTTTAGGTACCGTAGTTTGTCGCCATTCCACGAATGTGAGCAATTTTAAAGCATGACATTTTAGACAACTATTTACTCGGTGTAACATTATCTTTCACATTATACAAAAAAAATAAAAAATGGGCTAACTTTACTGTTTACAAATATCAGAAAAAGGTCTTGTCTTTAAGTGGTTACAAATCACTTTAGGCATGAAGATTAGTTAAAACACCCAAACATTATATATTTTCTGAAAGCAGACACCCTGGAGAATAAAATAGTAGTAGATCCAATTTTTTATGTCACACAATATTTGCGGAATGGTTTATCCAGCACAAATGTTTACTAAACAGTACACTAAAATTCATTTTAGGGCATACAAATACAATAAATTACCTATTTTTTTTATATAATATAGATGAAGTTGTAAATAGATATTGAATATGTCAATCTTTAAATTTGGGCATGTCTGCAAAATAACAACAACATTTGGTAACCTATATTTTCCATAGGTGACACTTTAAAGGCCCTACAGGTCGTCACTTTATAGTTAACCATGAATATTGGCGCTGTATCTATTGCTCTCATTCTAGCATGTGTGGCAATTTGTAACATGTGTAGTGCAAGTGCCCCGACAGATGTGTTAACATTTATGGGGGGAGTTTCTAGGTGTTTGGGTGTAACTTTATTTTTTGACACTTATGATCGTCCTATATAAATAGAGGGACTGCTATTGGATGGCCACCCTATTAGATCCCTGATACAAGGGTAGAATTGCCATATTGTATTATATTATATTATATTATACCCATATGCTACCCTGTAGTGGTCAATGAGTGGCTTCTTTTTGTTTCTACCCAAAATATTTAAAACATTTTCCCTGATTCCTTTAAACCCTTCTTAGTGTGACGATCATATTCCCTAAAATTCATATAAGCTGGCACAGGCAGATTTTGCTAAAGTGTCTCTCATGCATTCTAAAAAGTCGTGAAGAATGTGCTTCATATACCTGCCTAGAACTTGTACCTGAATTTGGCTCATGCTACGCAATATTTAGAATGCACACAAGACTCGTTTGCAAAATCTGTTAGAGCCTTTTTTTCTCTCTGTAAGCCAAGAGAGTTACTGTTAATTATGTCCACTTTTTTATTTGGCGCATTCAATTCAATATAAAAGCAGGGCATTTAATGCAATATAAATGTTCAATGTAAAAGTGGCACATTTAGAATTACCTGGAATTCGTGCACAAGTCACTGCCAGAACCAAAAGTGTCACAAAGGCTTCATGAATTTGGCGCAGTACATTAATAAAACGAATTACCACCAGAAAAAAAATATTTTTGGCAGAGGCATTGTATCACCTAAATTACCTATTTTATGGTACAGGTGATCACTTCTTAAATGTTATAAATCTCTTGCATGCCGGTAGAATAAAAAGATTTAAAAAATGGGAATTATGGCATAAACCATTTAAAACTCCTAAAATAGTATATATTGTATGTTTTGAAATCAGAAGACCTATATAATAAAAAAGATGGCAGCTGTAAGTTTATATGTTGTATAATATTTGCGCAAATGTTTATCAGATTGATATTTTCAGTAAAAATGTACCGATATTAATTGTAGTGCACACAAATGCACTCCAAAATTCAGCTTTTTTTTTTTTCATTAAATATAAAGGACGAAACATTGTTGAGTAAAATATACCAAATATGTCAAGCCTTAAGCTCCAATTAGGAGACATGGAATACCGAGAGGGTCATTCAAAATGTATGCCCACCGGATTATCTGATGGCTGGAGGAAGAGCAAGCTTTTATTGTTTATGATGTACTCCAGACTGTTCTAAAAGAACAGTTTTATAGTAAATGCCCTGCAGAGATATGTGAGTGGGTTAAGGAAAGAAAGCCAGCTACAGTCAACATTGTAGCCAAATTGGACATATACCGTATATGCCGGCATATGAGACGACTTTTTAACCTTAAAAACATCCCCCTAAAATCGGAGGGTTGTCTTGTACGCGGAGTATAAAATGTGAGGATTACTTTACATAGTTCCTTTGGGCCAAGCTGGCCCAAAACTAACATCCCTAATCTCTCAACCCACGCAGTAATACTGTATGTACCGTAGCTTCAGCTACATACAGTATACCCCGCTGAGCCAATCACAGTGACGATGTATTCTATTAATGAATACAAAGCCTGCTCGGATTGGTGGAGTCAGAGAGGCGGGCTGATGATGTTACAACCTCGAACTCAGCCAATCTGAGCTAGCTTTGAAATTATTAATAGAATACATCGCTCGTCGTGATTGGCTCAGCGCTGTATACTGTATGTAGTCGAAGCTACGGTACATACAGAGATTATAGACGTTTGTTTTGGGCTTACAGATTTGTGTGTGTAAACGACTGCTAGACAAGACCCCATCATGGCTCCCCAGCAAGAAGTAAATATGAAGCAAGTTTCAAGCTGAAGGTTGTAAACTTTGCCAAGGAAAAAAATAACCGTGCTGCTGCAAGACAATATGGAGTAACAAAAAAGACGGTCTGAGACTGGAAAACAAATGAAGATGCATTGAAGAGTATGCCAAGGAGTAAGTGTGCATTAAGAAGAGGAACCCCACAATGGCCAGAACGCAAAAATCATGTAGCAGACATGGTGCATGAGCATCGTCAAAATGGTTATGTAGTGACACGAAACAACATACGTATGTTTGCACTTCAGTGGGCCAAATCTAACCCAGATCACAGCAAAGGATTTAAGGCCACTTGTATCCTGGTGTACTAGGTTATTGGAAAGGCATTATCTGGTACCGAGGCAAAAGACCAAAACTGCACAAAAATTACCTGCAGATCTCAACGGCAAAGTAAGTAATTTCCATCGTTATGTAATAAAACAGCGCAAGGAACACGGCTATGCGTTAAGTAATTTTGGAAATATGGATGAAACTCCTATGAATTTCTTTATGGTTGGAAATAAAACGGTCAATTAAAAAGATGCAAAAACAATGTTAATTATAACAACAGGACATGAGAAGTCCAGTTTTACAGTGGTACTAGCATGTACAGTTAATGGTGTCAAACTAAGACCAATGGTTATTTTTAAAAGAAAAACAATGCCAAAAATCAAGTTCCCTGTTTTTGTACATGTGAATGAAAAAGGCTGGAAGGACGAAGAAGGAATAAAGATATGGCTTCATAATGTATGCAGTAGGCGACCAGGTGGACATCGTCAAGAATGTAGCCTACTGGTATGGGATATGTTCAGGGCTCATTTAACTACCAACACAAAGAAAAGGCTGGCAAGAATAAAACACAGATGTGGCAGTTATTCCTGCAGAATTGACATCGTTGGTACAGCCACTGGATGTGTGCCTAAACAAGCCATTTAAAGATTGCATTCGAAAACAGGGGACTGAGTGGATGGTTAGCGGTGAAAAGTCATTCACAAAAGGAGGAAACATGCGTGCTCCACAGTTGGATGTTTTGTGTAACTTTGTCATAAAAGCCTGGAATGATTTTGATGCAGAAACAGTAATCAAGTCTTTCAAGAAGTGTGGCATATCGATTTCATTGGATGGCATGAAGGATGATCACTTGTGGCAAGATGAAGGGGAAGCCAAAGCTGAAGCCACACCATCTGTTTCGGAATTCGATCCATACGATGACTGTCTTACAAATGTATCACAAGATGTTATTGATGAACTTATGATGTCAGATGATGAACATGATGAGGATTTTGAAGGATTTTAGGTACCGGTAAGTCATAACAATTTTAATTAAAATTATTTAAATCAAATCTAATGTTTTTAAATGGTGTCATAGCTCAAAACCTATGTTTTAACTAGAGAATTAGGGGGTCGTCCTATACGCCAGCATATACGGTATAATAATACTGTCACTCTAGAAGTCATCACAAGGTTTAGGGTGTGCTTTATCCATTATGTAGAGGCCCTGCTCATAGAAGAAAGGCTTTCACCCACATCGCACAGGCACCCTTTATATCCCAGCTCAACATGCTTTCCTTGTGGGATTTGTAAAGTTGTTCCATTCATCAGTCAACCAAAGAAAAATCAGCAGTGGTATTTGGGTGGCCAGAACACAGAACAAAAAGAGCTCCCTACCTCATCACATAGACATTATCCTAGACCCAACCCAGCACAAAAGGTCACCTGGAGTATAAAGAGTTTGCCACATGTTAAGTTGTCTGTTGCCACTTCTTGTTAAATGAGAAGTACAGCTAAAGCTAGTTTTTGGCTGTACTTCTCCTGTGGATCACAGGAGTGCATTTTGTTCTGCACACCTTTGACCCATTTTCAGCAGACAGCGGGTTGGCTGACGTCACAGAGCTGGTCCAGGGCAGGCCACTCCCACCCCCACTTCCGCTCCAGCCCCTTCCACAGCCCAGCACTCCAGTAAGCAAGGGGGGCAGAGCAGAAAGCGGTGACTGACAGTCACAAGCTCTCTGCTCGGGGAGCCCTGACAACCAAGTGATTGGTGGCGTTTGATCGCTCTATTCTCAGTGTTAGAGCTGGCGGGGGACAGGTGCAGCATCAGATCTATGCTGCATCCACCTAGGTAAGTATGAATCTGCAAAAAAAAAAACTCCATACTTCTCTTTCAAGCCTGAGGCCATTTAGAGAGGCCCAGGAATTATAATTGTACTTGTCAGTGGAACACAGAGGGACACAGATACCTATTGGCAAAGTACTTTGAAAATTTTGGAGAATGGACATGGGATGGAATTTTGCTGAGTTTTCCAGCAGATGTTCTTAGAAATTATGTGGATACCTTACATTAAACAGAATATTCATGAAACAGAGAAGCAAACTATGTTGGTAAATTTTGAGTTTGTTTCACTGGAAGCAGAAGGGGTTGTCATGCAGCAAGATTTTTATCAATAATTTTGTATTGTGCTTGTGAAGCATTTTTAAAACCATTGTAGTGGTTTCAGATGCTTTTTCTATCTATGATTTGGGACCAGGCCAGGGGATGGATGTGTGTTTGCCAAAAAAACAAACCTCCGCTTAAGAGTAGCGGTCACATAAAAATGTTACATTCACTGGCTAATTGGCTTTAACACAGGCATTTTTTAATGAAAAAATATCAAAAAAGTATTACATTTCATTAAATCGAATTATCAAAAATTCAAATATATATAATAATACAAAGGAAACATCTTCAGCACACCCATGTATAAAGTTAGGACAAAGTTGTTTCAGACTGCAAAAGCTGGCAAGCTTTCATCTCTATTGTCATATTGAAGGTTAGCAGCAATTCAATGGCAATAAGGCCCATAATCAATATTCCTCTTCCTCGTAATAGTTTATAAACATGTGTTGCTCACTAACCATTAAATCACCATCAAATATTAAATACCAACCCATATATATTTCAAAAATAGTAGTCAATCTATAGTCAATACTCCCAGTCCCAATAACATATACTACTGCAGGGTCTGTAGCTGAGATTAGTTTATATGCAGTAATAGATTAAGTAAGCTCAAGAATAAAGCATAAGAAGATAAGTAGAGAAGTGTAAGCTGTTGAGTGTAAGCTCATAGGGTCCAAAGCAGACAAGGAGGTGCGTGTGAGCTGACTAAAGCAGCAGGTAGACACTAGGTGATTTGCTACCCACTATATTCAATATATTACTGTGACACCATCCATCATGTACAGCAACCAACTTGCTTCCAGACTTGATGGGGAAATTGCATATTTCATATTTCCTTATTAAAGTCAGTTGCCTCACAAATATATAGGAAAGCCTCTAATATCGTGGTTATTCTGGTTACCTTAGCTGACTTCATGCTATAGGAATTAAGGATCGACCGATTATCGGCAACACCGATATATCGGGGGCCGATATGCACTTTCTCCGATATATCCGAATCGCCCCCTGAGGTTACAGATATTGCCAATATTTAGGGAAAGTGCATGTACCAGAGTGATGCCTGCAGCTAGAGGCATCACCCGGGTACCGGTGTCCATAGCCGACGTTTGGCTGACTTGTAATGACAACCGATGTGGCTGAGAAGCTGCTCGGCTGTCATTACATGGAGTGGGAGGGGATGCCCCCCCCCTCCCGCCGCCTTCCTTGGCTCGCCCGGCTCTCTCGTCCCACCGGGAGACCTGGGCATCCTACCTCCAGCGCCGCAGAAGAGAAGACCCGATCAAAGCCGCATTCGGCTCTGATCGGGTCTCCAATCTAAAAAACCTGGAAGTGATGTAATGACATCACTTCCGGGTACTCGGCGCCGAATTAAAAAAAATTGACAGCATTCAAGACAGCTTAACTTGGCGTTTTGAATGCTTTTCAGTGCAGAGGATCCCTCCACAAGGAGTACCTTTTGAAAAAATAAAAAAACATTTTTTTTACATGTCCGAAAATATCAGCCTATACCGATATCTAATGGCCAAAATATCAGTATCGGTATCGACATTAAAAAAACTATATCGGTCGCTCACTAATAGGAATGATACTAAAAACTGACCAAGTCCTTTAAAGGTCATATTGTTGCTTGCAGTGGGGGTTGGCAATTCCTTATGTAGTGCCACCCCGCAGGAGCCACTTGAGTAATGTTGGTACTTCACTCTGCTTCCCAACCCCAAGAACAGACTCAACTCCACTGGCACACCTGGTAATATGTGAGTGTATGACAGAATAAATACACACGAGTTGTAGTGAACTCAAAGAATATTTTTACTTGGATTCCTTTAGAAAGAAGGATATGACAGCCTAATAAAACAGTAACACTATACTTTACATGAGAAGTTATTTGAAAGTAAACCAATACTTGTAATCATGTACAATCTGGCTAAAGGGGAATCCCAGGCCTGCCTATAATACCTGTATCTCAATGAGATATGAAGTAATCTAGATACCAGTAATGTGTCCCTCCTAAAAGCAATAATATAACAATGTCCTACTTGCTAGGATCCTTGCTGGCAGCTGGAGCTCATAAACAAATGATTCCCAATGTGGCACAGTGTGTAACCAGCAGTGCAGAATAGCTGATTCTGATCGTAAAAGATCCTGTAACTGATCCAACTGTAAAGTGTCTGTGCTCATTGTAACAAAGAACTGTAGTAACTGTGGTCTGAACTCTGAGCAGGTACTCTCTCACCAAATCCTGATGTCCATCAATGAGAGTCCTGGAAGAACAGGCGACGGCAATCCTCCACCCTGTGAGGCCCTGAGATGGCTGCGCTCTGCTGTCTCAGTGAGTTTCTTCGACTTCTCACGATCAGCGATGCTGCAGGGATGTCTGCGATGCAACGATTAACATCCGTCCCACCAGGGCTGAGTCTGCAGGAAGATGGGTGGTGTGCAGTAGGCCGCAGTCCGCTATCTTTCTCTCTGCACAGCAGACATGATGGATACCAGGAAACAAGAGAGATGGGCCTGTTCAGCAGATCCCTTTATAGTCTCTTCCAAGATGCTCTCCTGGGATCAAGGCTTTCTTGGAAATACAGTTCTTAAACAATCTAGCAATACAGATATATGTTTACAAAGAACTAAAATTCCCACAATGCCTTTCTCACAGTCTCAGCAGTATGATGTATGAACCCTGAGACCAACACTAAAGCGATACAGAGACAGTCTAAAAAGTAGAAAGTAAGTGTGCTTTATCAGATAATGGTAGCCCGCTACATATACACAGAATTCCTATATAACACAGCTAGAACTTGCAATAACTGTCTCACCCCAGAGTTGCCATCATGCATTCGTCGGATCCTGATCTTCTGCCCCATGCCATATAATGGGAGGGACAATGGCAGAAACAGCATCTTTAGTTAAGTTTTATTGTTAAATATACTTTATCTGTATCTGTATTTTTTTTTAAATACTTTTATTAAATGTTATACTTGTAAGTATTTGTGTGATCTCTCTTTGCAAATTTTGAATATAAACCCAAAAATGTATGGTATGGTAATCACCTGTTACAGTCCAGTGTATCAGCACCTTAAAGCAGAGTTCCAGCCAATTTTTTTTGTAAACACTCCCCATAGTTTAATTCTGTAAACCAATTAAAAAATAGAAAGTGTAATGCCGATTGTCTATTTACCTGTATTTGTTTATAGTAACCTTTCTGTTCTCTGCTCTTAGCTTCCTTGTGGGCATGTGAAATCCACTAGTAGCTTGTTCCTGAATAAGGTGCTACAGGCTACCTAGCATGCACCTCCTGATCTCACGCATGCGCACAAAGTGTGGCGCACGTATTGTTTTTCAGATTGGCATTGCAATGACGGCATTGGAGGAATGTCCCACCTTGTTGTTATGCCAGCCTGTCACTCAAGTATGGTTACCTTTTTAAATATGGCGCTTATCGTTGGTAGCATCGCGTCATTTCCTGTTAGTAAACAACATGATGCTTCCAGCCGGCGATGCCCATTGATTCGTGGGATTGATGACAAGCATCTCCCAGGAGCCATTGCATGGCCAGAAATGACTTACCCCACTGCATAGGAGGTACACAGGAAGAGAAGAATTATGCCATAGAAACAAGGCAAATCAAACAAACAAACAAAAAAAAATTACCCAATAAGTTTTTTACATGCAATCATTGACTAGATTTGACAAAGTCTTTAATGTGGGTGGAACTCCGCGTTAAGAGGTCTCACCATCTGTTGTTTCTACTGTCATTAGCATCCAGGCAATATTGCACTATAAGCTGTAGGAATCTCCGGTCCCCTCTGCCCAATGCCACTTTCCAATACGCTTCCTGCAAATTCCAGGTTGGTAGGTGTGCCCTGCATGATGCAGCTGTGTACTGATGTCAGTGTGTTTTGCCTGCTGATGTACCAAACGTTGTCAGTACAATGGGTGTGTGAAGCTATTTAAAGATATTTCTGTCCTTCTAACAGGGAGGACAGGGGATCTTCCCTTTGAATGTAATTTTCAATTTGAATGTAATTGACTGGAGTAGGGGCATTGCGTTGTCCTGAAGTGATTAAGAAAATATCATGCTGTGTGTAGACTGATTTTAATCCTGAGGACTAAATAGGCAAGGAAATAATTGTTGATCATCTTGCTGAGTGTTTGTGAATAGGTATTCAACTTTATAAAACAATTAAAACAGGAGAATAGGTATGAGTATACCATGTGAAAGTAACCTGTTTAAATATTATCTACCATGAAGACAAATACTTGCCTTAGAAGACTCTAATGGAATCTGACATTTTCTGGCTCCTGGGGAATATGTTCCTGTGCAATGGGACAGAATGGTACATCTTATATGCACATAGCAAGTATGCAGAGAACTAGTTACTCCTTTCAGAGATTACTGAAGCAGGAATTTCTCAGGTGATAGATTCCATTTAAATTTTGCTTACAGTCTCTGACTGCCCATTGTTGACAGGTCTTCGTCTGCTCAGCTGGCCATGTATTAAGTGACCCAGGCTATCTCTTTCACCCCATGCCAAAGGTTCACATATATATTTGTGTATCTGATGTCTCATGGGATTTTGGAGGAAGAAGGGGAAGTAAGAAATAGGGAATCTATGTATCCTCTGGATATTAAATGTTGCAGCTCAACAACGCAATGTACACAAAAGTGATTAAATGACCCAGACTGTGGCACTACTGCACCCACTGTGCAATTATTTTACACTAAAGTAAGATTATTATTTAGCCACTTTTAGGAGCCTTTTTCTCCACAAAATCTCAGCAGATTAAAGGTAGAATCAACTAAAGGCTCCTACAGTATATGACAGTCTAAACAAGTACCAAATCCAATTAAAAAAAATTATTTCTCTTACATTCGTTAACGGACACAGCACCTTCCTATTTTTGACCTTTGGGTTATATCGCCACCTATAAGAGTAGGACATCAGGCAGGAAAAAAAAAAACACAGCACTGCCTATGGGCAGTCCCAGCTGATAGTCAACCACCTCTCTGCCATAAGCAACAGTTTTTTCTGCCTAGTGAGGAAGAAGGACCTAGCTCCCCGCTAAGACCTGTCGTTCTATGCCTTTTTCATTTTTTCTTTTTCTGTGATTTCTTCTGCAGAGATAATCAATCAACAGCCGTGCTGGGTGACAGGCTGGATAATCTAGATCCCGGTAGTCACCCCACTTTGGCCAATGAGCACATGCAGACCTTTAGCTAAGGGCTGAGTTGGCCGCGAGAAAGCCCTGTCTTGGACGGGGTAGCCAGTGAGTTAAACGTTTAGCAGGGACACATATGACCGGGCACCAGAGTCAATATCACAGTGTTTCCCTGGCCCAGTCTCTTAGATAAGTCTTTGCAGGGTGACCTTTTGTGCTGTTTTAGTATGATTTTTCCTTGCCCTGTCTGTTTCAATACATCTTTTGCATATACTGGGACCGCCTAGAGGCGGCTCTAGGCTTTGTGAGGCCTTAGGCAGAATTTAGACATGAGGCCCCACTCACCCCCTTTGCAGAGGTTAAGGAAGAACCCAGAGGCTGATTACTGCTGCTTGTGTGGGTGGGATGTGTACTGTGGCAATCACATGGGATGAATAGGAGAGGGATGGGACTGGGAACCATGGGGTTGGGGAGAAGCAGGAGGGAGTAAAAAGGGGGGAGTGGGAAGATGATGAGGGATGGGTAGAGGAAAACTGGAGTGAAACTGGGGGATCCTGGTCTGTATAGCAATAAAAAAGAAGGATTTGTACTCGCATGAGGGGGACGGACAGGGGGACAGGGAGACAGACAGACAGACAGGGGGACAGATGGGGAAAGACAGGGAAACAGGGGGACAGATAGGGAGACAGACGGGGGCACAGACGGACGGTCAGACAGACGGACAGATAGACGGTTAGACAGGGGGACAGACAGACGGACAGGGGGACAGACAGACAGACAGGGGGACAGACAGACAGGGGGACAGACAGACAGACAGGGGGACAGACAGACAGTGGGACAGACAGACAGGGGGAACGGACAGACAGGGACAGGGGGACGGACAGACAGGGACAGGGGGACGGACAGGGGGACGGCCAGGGGGACAGACAGACGGCCAGGGGGACAGACAGATGGCCAGGGGGACAGAGAGGGAGACAGGGGGACAGACGGGGGACAGACGGCCAAGGGGACAGACAGACGGCCAGGGGGACAGACAGACGGCTAGGGGGACATAGAGGGAGACAGACAGGGGGACAGATGGACAGATAGGGGGACAGGGGGACAGATGGACAGATAGGGGGACAGATAGGGGGACAGACGGACAGATAGAGGGACAGACGGACAGCTAGGGGACAGACAGACAGGGGGACAGACGGACAGCTAGGGGGACAGATAGGGAGACAGACGGACAGATAGGGGGACAGACTGACAGATAGGGAGACAGACGGACAGGTAGGGGGACAGACGGACGGGTAGGGGGACAGACTGACAGATAGGGGGACAGACGGACAGATAGGGAGACAGACGGACAAATAGGGGGACAGACGGACAGATAGGGGGACAGACGGACAGGAAGGGCACAGACGGACAAATAGGGGGACATATGGACAGATAGGGGGACAGACGGACAGATATGGGGACAGACGGACAGATAGGGAGACAGACGGACAGATAGGGAGACAGACGGACAAATAGGGGGACAGACAGAAAAGAGAAAGAAAGGAGGGGAGGGAGAAATAAAGGAATGGAAAGAGATGGAGGAAGGGTGCCCCTTAGATCAGAGTACTCACTGGAAGGGATGGATGGATGGATGAAGGGATCAGGTGCCAGCTTTCCTCTTCTTCTTCCTGGTTTTCAATCTTCCCGCCCACACATCATCTTCTGAGGAGAAAACTGTCGGGGAGTGTGGGCGGGGCAAGCATAGGTGGAGAGGTCGGGAGGAGGAGCAGAAGCAGGCAGCAGCTCTCTCCTCCCCCGTCTGTGGTCTGTGAGGGAGGGGGAAGTGTCACCGCCGCGGCTTCAGTATTTGGCTGTGATCCAGAAATGTCAGTGAGCTCCCATTCCTCGTGAGCTGCTCCTATCAAAGCCCGGATTCTCCTGCTTACAGATCGGCCGGGACTCGGAGTCAGGATTATGCTGATGACAGGGAGATCCCTGCTCCCAGCCTCAGAGGCGACTCTTTAACTCAGCAAATTAGGCGGCCGCGAGGCCCCTGCGAGTGCGAGGCCTGAGGCAACCGCCTAATTTGCCTAATTAGAGAGCCGCCTCTGAGCTGTTTGTGGTCCTGAGTCTCTTTCTAGTACATCTCCCCTTGAGAAGGCCCTTCTGTGGAAGTGAACATCTCCTCCTGTCCTGGGACCACCCCAATTCCAGGGCTTCTGGGGGTCAATGCTATGATCCTGGGGCCCCAATCCATACAGGATCGATCACCCACCTGCTGTTTGCAGGTCGGCCTTGCCCCTTGCTTTGGCCACAGATTTGTGTCACAGACTCAAAATGTTGTCTCAACATTTTTGTTGATTCTGCATATGGTGCAGTGGTTACTGGTTGCCTGGCTGATCCATGGCCTCATGTGGAATGCACAGCATCCTTGGATGTTTTCCCTGTGCTTTTAGTCCCCCTTCTCGGGCATGGCCTTGCGGAAATTGTTTGGTCTAGGGGTTGGTCTGCAGTTCTGGGGTCTTGGTTGGCCTAGGCTGCACCCAAGGCTTCTTAGTGCCGTTGCACCCATTCCTTATTAGTCACAAAGTGGGATACAGTACTATACAGTACTATCCTATGGTCTGCTGTCCAGGGAAGGACTGGTACCACAATACGGTGCTCCTTTCTCTTTTTAGCTTGCGGGGCTAGGCTTTTAACTCTTACGGGTGACGCTGATGCCACTATGCACTCCCACCTTCCCGAGTTTATGTGACCCACGCTTTAGCTCCACATACTATGGTGGCTTTCCCCCTCTTACCGTGTTGTTGCACTGCGGTCCCACGAGCCTCTGTCTATCAAGAGTCACATGCCTGCCTCCCTGTCTGCTTTTTTTCCTGTCTCCCCTGCCATGGGGTACTGTTGGGCTGCTTCTCCATGGAGTGTTCTACACCTGGAACGGTGTCGGGAGTTGTGCTTTGTGTAATCTTTTGGCCCTAAATGCACTGGTGGCACCCCCTCTATGGTCTCGTTCCTATGTCCCGGGGATTAACGATGTGCTGCCCATGATCCTAGCCTTGCTGAGTCTGTGGGTATTATCCTGCTAGGCTAACGGTACTGCCCCCTCCTGTGAGTGGAGTCTTACTCTGCACTGATGGACGACGACCTGCGATCTCCATGTGCATTCCACAGTCCTGTCAGGTTCTTACTCACCTCAGGCTAGAGTCTGTGAGGGCTGTTTCTCTCTCCGAATGTGCTTCGTACACTCTGGTTACAGATCCATTGTTGCTGTCCCACAGGTGGTCTTCCCTGTGCCTTGTTGCATGCAGGTTCTAAAGTTCTGGGCTGCATGGTGTCCATCTGTAAGATGGTTTTCTGTGCACTGTTCCCTGCTTTCGTCCTGCATTTGTCATTTTCTTGTCCAATGGGACGAGTCTCCTGTGTCCGTGAAGAACATATGCAGCTGTCATGGCCATGCCCTCCCCACTTCACTGACTTTGATCTCCGACTCCCTGGGTCAAGCAATCCCCCCTCCCAGTTGGTGGTCCTGATGGACACCCCCTGTCTGGCTGGGGATGGGAGGTTGTGAAAAGTCATGAACAGAATATCTTCTGTGCTGCCCTGGCTCTGAGGAAGAGTACAATCCTCAAAATGCATCAACCAATCTATTGGATCTTCAACTTCTGTGTCTTTAGTTGACAAATTATGGATATCTATGCTGTATTTGCTGGAGCTTTTTATTATAGTGGATTTGTGAGTATAATGCTTACCACTTTTTATTCAATAAATATTTGGTTGTGAGATAATGCACTAGGTCGGTGTGCCCTGTATTTTTGTAACGCTCCTGCGTTTTTATTGTAAGCTGGATTTGCAGCTGCAGAATCTCCACTCAGTAGTCATGTAGAGATGTGTTGGAATACCAGATCCAACTCTCCAGACTCATCACTGTGGGCCTGTCTGCTTCAGCATACAGATATACACACACTCAATAAGATGTTCCTGGAGTGATAGGATGTATATGATAGTATGGTAGTGATGTGCTGAAGGGACAGGTGTGAGCAGTGACAGTAATGGTAAGCACTTGATAGTAATGTTCAGGAGAGTAGTAGATGGTAATAGGTAGAATGCAGATAGGTTAGTAATCATGTATGGTAACAGGTGGTAAGGACAGCAGATGACATAGACAGGATAGACTAACCCAGTGCAAGGATAGATGGTAGTAGACTCAAGAGCTAGCAATCTATGTAACAGTGCAGATGGTAGAATTAGTATGCATAGATAGTAACAGTCCTTAACCCCTTCCGTACCGCGTCATGTCAAATGACGTCGGCACAAATCCTTTCTCGATCCGGGCCGACGTCATATGACGGCGCCCGGATCTCCCCGCTACTGCGCGCCCCCGGGAGCGCGCAGCGCGGCGATCGGGGGTGAGGCTCGTCCCTCGGACTGAGCCCAACCCCGATCAAGGTAAACAGCCAATGAAATTGGCTGTTTACCACGTGATCGGCTGTGTCAATCACAGCCGATCACATGAGCGGCTCCAGCGCGAGCCGCTCGTTCCTTCCTTAATGCGCGCCCCCGGGGGCGCGCAGCACGGCGATCGGGGACGAGGCTCGTCCCTCGGACAGAGTCGATCCCCGATCTAGGTAAAGAGCCAATGAAATTGGCTCTTTACCACGTGACCGGCTGTGTCCAATCACAGCCGGTCACAAATGTCAACAGAGAACACGGTAACTAGCTGTCACCGTGTTCTCCTCCTCACACACTGATCCTGTGTGAGGAGGAGATTGTGGTAACAGCTAGTTACCAACTACAGTGCACCCTAAACACACTGATTGCCCCCCCCCCCCAATAAAGAGCACCTGTCACTAGCCCATCAAAGTACCCGAGTACCTGTCACCAGCCCATCAGGTACTCTGATGACAGGTACTTGGGTACTCTGATGACAGGTACTCTGATGACAGGTACTCGGGTACTCTGATGAAAGGTACTCTGATGGTCTGGTGACAGGTACTCGGGTACTCTGATGACGGGTACTCGGGTACTCTGATGACGGGTACTCGGGTACTCTGACAGGTACTCTGATGACAGGTACTCGGGTACTCTGATGACAGGTACTCGGGTACTCTGATGACGGGTACTCGGGTACTCTGATGACAGGTACTCGGGTACTCTGATGACAGGTACTCGGGTACTCTGATGACGGGTACTCAGATACTCTGATGATGGGTACTCGGGTACTCTGATGATGGGTACTCGGATACTCTGATGACGGGTACTCGGGTACTCTGATGACAGGTACTCGGGTACTCTGACGACAGGTACTCTGGTACTTTGAGTACCTGTCATCGGAGTACCCGAGTACCTGTCACCTACCCATCAGAGTACCCAAGTACCTGTCACCTACCCAACAGAGTACCCGAGTACCTTCCACCTGCTCATCAGAGTTAACAATAAAAAGAAAAGAGAAGGCGCCTGGCCCTTTAAATAAAAGATTGTTGAACCTGCTGCCCTTTTAATTGTAATAAAACAATAAATAGGTATATATCATAGGTAAAAAGGCGCTGGTAATCTTAATATATCACGTGTTATAAAAATTAATAGGTGATTTAAAGTGTAATATATGTGATTAAAAATTGCTACAAATATATATATGATCTACTATTGGTGCAATTAGCAAAGAAAAGTGCATACCAGTGCAATTTCAATTCAGAAGTGTTTGTGCTTCTCAAAGTAAATTAATCCACAAAGGTGTGGATCAGTGAACCAATAAATAGATATATAAAGAATTCCATACAAAAATCACATAAGAATATATAAAAATATAAATATATAAATGTGCTCCAAGTAGTGTTTAAAAGTCCAGGCAATAGCATGCAATCAAAATTGTGCTTGGTGGATTCTTATTAATCCCTTCACAGTGCTCCAGGTGCTGGGATGTGACAACCGTCAATTAAGAAGTGCTTGTGCTTCTCAAAGTAAATTAATCCACAAAGGTGTGGATCAGTGAACCAATAAATAAATATATAAAGAATTCCATACAAAAATCACATAAGGATATATAAAAAAATCACATAAGAATATATAAAAAAGTATAAATATATAAATGTGCTCCAAGTAGTGTTTAAAAGTCCAAGCAATAGCATGCAATCAAAATTGTGCTTGGTGAATTCTTATTAATCCATTCACAGTGCTCCAGGTGCTGGGATGTGACAACCGTGGCCTCTTACCAGCTAGCAGCAGGTCACAAGGACCCCCAACGCCTGTGATCCCTTTATTGGGTGGATCAGACCTCTCCTCGATTGCTTGGATCTCTGGCTCCTATATTACTCGAGTTGGACCATGTAGTCCCCCCATACACATAAAGATATAGAAGAACAAATAGCCTCCAATAGTGAAATACTGTTTTATTCTCCAAAAAACATACACTATAAGGTGACAATTAGCCTCTTACTATTTGTTGTGCCCTCCTGGCACTGGGCAATTCGGCAGTACAAAATCGTTTTTTTGGGTCTTAGGAAGATATTCTCCGGGGATCTGCAGCACCCTGTATCTCCTTTCCCCCTTTCTTTGTATTGCAGCGGTGGATGTGTATCCCAGCCTCTGTTCCGAATGCCTCTGTGTGTTACTTCCGGGTTAGCATTGACCACAATGCATTTCGCTTAACGAGCGTCCTCAGGCGCCTGAGGACGCTCGTTAAGCGAAATGCATTGTGGTCAATGCTAACCCGGAAGTAACACACAGAGGCATTCGGAACAGAGGCTGGGATACACATCCACCGCTGCAATACAAAGAAAGGGGGAAAGGAGATACAGGGTGCTGCAGATCCCCGGAGAATATCTTCCTAAGACCCAAAAAAACGATTTTGTACTGCCGAATTGCCCAGTGCCAGGAGGGCACAACAAATAGTAAGAGGCTAATTGTCACCTTATAGTGTATGTTTTTTGGAGAATAAAACAGTATTTCACTATTGGAGGCTATTTGTTCTTCTATATCTTTATGTGTATGGGGGGACTACATGGTCCAACTCGAGTAATATAGGAGCCAGAGATCCAAGCAATCGAGGAGAGGTCTGATCCACCCAATAAAGGGATCACAGGCGTTGGGGGTCCTTGTGACCTGCTGCTAGCTGGTAAGAGGCCACGGTTGTCACATCCCAGCACCTGGAGCACTGTGAATGGATTAATAAGAATTCACCAAGCACAATTTTGATTGCATGCTATTGCTTGGACTTTTAAACACTACTTGGAGCACATTTATATATTTATACTTTTTTATATATTCTTATGTGATTTTTTTATATATCCTTATGTGATTTTTGTATGGAATTCTTTATATATTTATTTATTGGTTCACTGATCCACACCTTTGTGGATTAATTTACTTTGAGAAGCACAAGCACTTCTTAATTGACGGTTGTCACATCCCAGCACCTGGAGCACTGTGAAGGGATTAATAAGAATCCACCAAGCACAATTTTGATTGCATGCTATTGCCTGGACTTTTAAACACTACTTGGAGCACATTTATATATTTATATTTTTATATATTCTTATGTGATTTTTGTATGGAATTCTTTATATATCTATTTATTGGTTCACTGATCCACACCTTTGTGGATTAATTTACTTTGAGAAGCACAAACACTTCTGAATTGAAATTGCACTGGTATGCACTTTTCTTTGCTAATTGCACCAATAGTAGATCATATATATATTTGTAGCAATTTTTAATCACATATATTACACTTTAAATCACCTATTAATTTTTATAACACGTGATATATTAAGATTACCAGCGCCTTTTTACCTATGATATATACCTGCTCATCAGAGTACCTGACACCTGAAGTACCCGAGTACTTGCCACCTGCTCATCATTACCCATCACTACTCATCAGTACTCATCAGTACCCATCAGTACCTATCACCTATTAGTATCAGTACTGATCATCCGTACCCATCATCAGTACAGTATCAGTATCACCTATCAGTATCAGTACTACTCATCAGTACTTATCACCTGCCTGTCACCTGCCCATAAGAGTACCCGAGTACCTGTCACCTGCCTATCGGAGTACTTGAGTACCTGCCACTTGCTCATCAGTACCAGAGTACCTGTCACCTGCCCAGCAAAGTACCCGAGTACCTGTCACCCTTCATACAGCCACCATGTCCAAGTCCAAAAAGGTTTATATACGTCGTCCGTTTAAACCTAAATACCGGTGTTATGGCAGCAGATAGCTGCCATAACCCTGGTATTTTTTTAAACGGTGGACGGTTGGCTTTCCGATAAGGGTGGTCCCAGCGGCGGATTCGCCGCGGGATCACCCTTCCGGGGTGGCGGAAGAGGTGCCCCCCCCCCCCCTCCCGCTGCATTCTGGTCCTTTACCCCGTTTACCGGACCCGCCGGCAGCGGGGAAAACAATCCGGTCCCAGATCCTCACAGACAGGATGTCGAGTGAGGGCAAGCTTGCCCTCACTTGACTCTATGGTCTTGGAGGACCGGAGCTACGGCAAACGTCATTGCCTAGCAACCAGTTTAAAGGTCCCTTTTTTTTTTTCATTTTATTTAATTTTTTTTTAATTTTTTTTTTTTTTTTCTATCTTTTAGTGTACTTGTGAGATCTGAGGACTTTTTGACCCCAGATCTCACAAAAAGAGGTCCTGTCGTGCCTTTTTTTATTACAAGTAATGTTTACATTTCTTGTAATAGAAATAAAAATGATCAAATTTTTTTTTAAAAAAAAAAATAAAAAATAATAAATAAAATAAATAGTAAAAAAAAAAAAAAAAAAAATTAAAGTGCCCTGTCCCTGCGAGCTCGCGCGCAGAAGCGAACGCATACGGAAACCCCGCCCACATATGTAAACAGTGTTCAAACTACACATGTGAGGTATCGTCGCGATCGTTAGAGCAAGAGCAATAATTTGAGCCCTAGACCTCCTCTGTAACTCTAAGATAGCAACCTGTAGAAATTTTTAAAATGTCGCCTATGGGGATTTTTAAGTACCAAAGTTTGTCACCATTCTGTGAGCGTGCGCAATTTTGAAGCATGACATGTTGGGTATCTATTTACTCGGCGTAACATTATCTTTCACATTATGGAAAACAATTGGGCTAACTTTACTGTTTTCTTATTTTTTAATTAAAAAAAGTGATTTTTTTCCCAAAAAATTGCGTTTGGAAGACCGCTGCGCAAATACGGTGTGATAAAAAATATTGCAATAATCTCCATTTTATTCTCTAGGGTCTCTGCTAAAAAAAAATATATAATGTTTTGGGGTTCTAAGTAGTTTTCTAGCAAAAACAACTGATTTTAGCTTGTAAACACCAAATGTCAAAAATAGGCCTAGGCAAGTGGCTAGGATGCATGATGATGCTCCTTGGATGTTTAGGCCCCTCTATATGGCTAGGCTGTGAAAAAGTCTCACACATGTGGTATTGCCATACTCAGGAGGAGTGGCAGAATGTATTTTGGGGTGTCATTTTTGCTATGTACATGCTATGTGTTAGGAATATTCTATAAATTTACAACTTTGTGTAAAAAAAAAAGTTTTTATTTTTTTCCCACATTTTCCAAAAACTTGTGGAAAAAAATGACATGTTCAAAGGACCCATAATGCCTCATAGAATATACGTTGAAATGTTTGCTTTCCAAAATGGGGTCATTTTGTGGACTTTTCCATTGTATTGGTGCTCTAGGGCCTTGAAAAGTGTGATAGGTAGTAAGAAAGTTTTATGTGTATTTATGCTCCTAAAACGCCTTATGGTGCTACTTGGACGTGGAGTCTCTTTTTGTGGCCAGGCTGTGTAAAAGTCTCACACATGTGGTATCACCATACTCAGAAGGAGTAGCAGAATGAATTTTGGGGTGTCATTTTTGCTGTGTACATGCTATGTGTTAGAAATAGCTTATAAATTGACAACGTTTTGGGAAAAAAAAAGAAAAAAAAATGTTTTCTTCATTTTCCCAAGAATTGTGGGAAAAAATTATAACTTCAAAAAACTCACCATGCCTCTTACTAAATACCTTGGACTGTCTACTTTACAAAAAAGGGTCATTTGGGGGGTATTTGTACTGTCCTGACATTTCAGGGCCTCAAGAAAGGAGATAGGCCATCAGTACATCTGGTGTGATCAATTTTCAGTAATTGGTACCATAGCTTCTAGACTCAATAACTTTCACACAGACTAAATAATATACACTAATTTGGGTTAATTTTACCAGAGATATGTAGCAGTATAAATTTTGGCCCAAATGTATAAAGAAAAATTAATTTTTTGCAAAATTTTATAATAGAAACTAAAAAAAAGTGTTTTTTTTTGCAAAATTTTTGCTCTTTTTTTGCTTATATCACGGAAAAAAAAAACCCCAGTTGTGATCAAATACCACCAAAAGAAAGCTCTATTTGTGTGAAAAAAATGATAACAATTTTGTTTGGTTACAGTGTAGCATGACTGAGCAATTGTCATTCAAAGTGTGAGAGTGCTGAAAGCTGAAAATTGGTCTGGGCAGGAAGGGGGTCTAACTGCTCTGTATGGAAGCGGTTAATGTGCAGAAGATGATAGTGTAAGTTAGTTATAGAGGATTCCCCTGTGGGGTACTTATCACTAGTAAGGTTTAGTAAGTAGAGGGGTCCAGTAGTGAGGGAGTGATCCGGTAGCGAGATACGGGATCAGTTGCTAGGTTCCGGTCTGTTCCAGGTAAAGGCAAATAGCTGGAGGTTCCGACAGCAAGACAAGGCTTGTGAGCATGTAGACACACATTGAACGAACAACGTGAGAGAGAATGCTGGCGATTGAAATAGCCGCTCAGCGGCGCTCAGCGATGACGTCATCCGTCTTAAAGGTGTATGCGTTCCACCTAACTAAAAAGGTGGGACGCAATGTTTGGAAAGGAAAATGGTAAATAAGGGTACCAAAGGTACCAGAATCTTACAATTTTTGAGTGATGGAAGGAGGTGGCGTGGCTGAGGGTTCAGCCTGGGGCCTTGGATGCCAGAGAGATCTTGGTTACCTTTGCATGTCCTAGTGCTACAGGCAATCAGGCCTAGCCTACATCATTCAACGGAACATCGTCGGAGGTGCCTGGTCCGGATCCAGTTTGGACAACGTCACAGTGTTGGTGCCAGACACTCACTGGGGCAGGACTAGGAGCTTGACAGCAGCATTGGAGGCCTCACATATGCTGGTTTAGGGAAGTGGGCTCTACATCGGTATGTGCTCCTACAAGTTTGCCTGTGGTGGGATCAGAGATGTATAGTAACGAAGTAGAACTACTTAAGTACTGTACTTAAGTACCGAAATGCGGTATCTGTACTTTCCTAGAGTATAATTTTTTTCTCCTACTTCTACTTTTACTTCACTACATTTTTTCGATAATTTCGATACTTCTACTCAAGTATTTTTTTTTTGTGCTGCATAGTTACTCGTTACTTTTAAAAAAATTACCACTGCCAGAACAGTAGATGGCAGGTTGCATACAGCTCAAAAAAATGTGTATAATGTCATTTGTAAATCAGCGCATACGAAAATAAAGGCTGTGTATAATAAAAGCTGCTATACCAAATCTTTCCAATAAAAAGAAAATATGAAACAAATAAATGGTGCTACAGCGCTTAAAGTGCATCAAGAAACTACTAACAAACACAGGTTAATCATTTGAATAAATCATTTGAAATAATAAAAAACAATATGATGTTCAAACTTTTGACTTCTTTCTTTAATAACTACATAACACAGTACTTGTACTTCTACTTTCAGTACTTGAGTAGAAATTTTTTTTCAAAACTACTGGTACTTTTTACTTTTAGTACTTAAGTAGCAAATTTTTTGAAAAAACTACTTGCAATACTTAAGTAAAAAAAATGTTGAATACTTTAGTACTTCTACTTAAGTAACTTTTTCTGCGAGCACTTCCACTTCTACTTAAGTAACTTTTTGATCGAGCACTTGTACTTTTACTCAAGTAGAAATTTCGAGTACTTTATACAAGTCTGGGTGGGATACCCCAGGCATGGGGCCGCTGGCCCCCCATCTCCATAAGAGGGTGTCGAGTTTCGTGGTGAGCATGAGGGCTCGTTTGGCAGTTGTGATAAATGCTTAGCTGGTGTCAGGAATCAGTTGCCATTTCCCCTCTTAAGAATCTTCCTTGCCTGTTGCGGTATGCAGGTTGTGGGCCGCAGGGATTCCGGTAGTCTGGTGGCTATCGTCCCTGGTGCACCACTGATGTTCGGATGGTCACGGATGCCAAAGGCACTTTTCTTCCTGGGGGATCTTCTGTTCCGAGGGCCAATTTCTTGTTTATTGTTGTAGGCCTTTTTGGGCTTGCTCTTGAAGCCGGATTTTGGGGGATAGGGGGTTGTCTTCTCTTGTCATTCCCGCCCTGAGGAAAGTGCATAGATTCTGCTTCTTTGGAGATGTTCCATCGTACTCGGTGAAACTTCATCTTTAGGGCTGTTTTTTCTCTATTCGTGTGCTTCTTTGGTGGCTCGGATCTTGGCCTTGTCAATGAGTTGTTAGTCAGTAGTTTATCCTGCGTACCATTAAGGGCACTCTCCTTCTTTCATGCTTTTTTTCACAGGGCTTGTGTGTGGTCATGCAGTGGTTCTCTTCTGTGTTCCTCTTTTCTCAAAAGCTGGTGTCTGCTGTTCTGCCTGAATTAGGACCTTCATCCTTCCTCCCTGTGTCCTGCCCTTTACTTCCTTCCGTGGTTTCACTGTATTGCCAATTTTTTCGGCTGGTTCATATGCGTCTATCTGTCTCGGCCTCCTTTTGGAGGTCAGTTTCTGCGTTTGAAGCTCCTCCCTTCCCCATTATGAAATGCTTCCCCAGGGTGATTGGTGCTTCCTAGGCCTTCCTACATCAGGCGTCTGTATCTCATGTCTACACGGTGGCTGCCCAGTCATACTGTATGTGTACGCCTTTAATAGGTTTGCATTTTGCTGTGTGTGATCTTCGGCGGTGTGTTTCCTTTGTACAGTTCTGCTGGTGATAGTTATGTTCCCCTGTCTTTCTCTGGAGGGTTCTCGGGTGTGGTGTTTTTGATCTAGTTGCCCACCCCTCAATGTGGCACAAGGAGTTCACTGACGAACACATCACCCACCCCTCTGTTGGTTCTTTTCTACTTGTACTGCTTTGTTACAAAACTGAGCTGCTTATGGCAGCTAGGACTGCGTTCTTTTTTTCTGCCTATTATCCTACTCCCGTAGGTATCAATATAACCCAACAGTCAAGAAAAAGAAGGAGCTGTGTCCATTAATGAACTCAGAGAAAGATATTTTAAGGTGAGTAAAAAAATCCTTTTTTTCTTAATCATACTGTAGATTTTTACAGAACATGGGACAGTACTCAGGAACATAGGGCATGGGACAGTACTCCAGAACATAGGGTTATGCTTCTAACTTTAGGAAATCTAACACTTACAAATCAAAGCTGTAAAGTCAGCTCAGTAACCCCTTCCCACTCCAAGCAAGCTTTATCTTTCTCTTCTGGCAAGTTCCTTCAGTGACTGCCAAGCCCCTGGGGTTCTTGTTTGGAGCTAATCTTTGGTATAGCTTTGGAGGCTGTACCCAGACCTCGCCATAAGGAAGATGCAGGGCCAGCCTGCAATGTGTCTTCCAACACTGCCTGAGGTGCTCACCTAAGTATGTGGTACAATATGATGAGGCAGCTACAAAGTGTTTTACAGATCCTGTCTGATGGAACCCTGTCCCAGAGGATACCTTAGGGTGATCTTGAAGAGAGCATGTCCTATCCTCCCCACCCTTCTGGTAGAAGTTTGCAGGAGAAAACATCTGCGGTAAGCCAAGGCTTTGCACACTTATGAGCCTGCCTGAGTTGAGTCACTTCTCAAAGTCCCCAGTAACCCCTATGGGGGTGACACATTCATCCTGCTTATCAGGGGAGCAATTTTCTGCTACCAATTGTTGGGTAAAATCACCACAAAAATGCCCCCACCAATCTCCTGAACAGTCTTTGAATTCCATCTAGCCGCAGTTGCTTTGGCACATTCAGCTGAAGATTAGGACTGCTCCCTATCAATCCCTGATGATCTTGTTCAGGAGAAGTCTTAGGTCTTATCTATGATGCTGTGCTTACATGCCTTGGCCTAGAACAGCCTACACCAACAGTCCCTAAGGCCTGAAAAAGCTTTTCCTGTACATTTTGTTTTACAGACCATTTTTTACAGCGACTGGCCCAACCCTGACAAAGTCTTTCCTACCCTAAGTGTTTTCCTTTGCAATATCCCATGGAGGTAGGGTTCCTTGATGCAGTAGTAAAGAAGGCTAGGCCTCCCTCTGGGAAACCAATGTCTTCTGAGACTAAGAGGCATTTCTTTCGGCCTTCACACGACTCTAAGTCCAAGGGCAAACCTGGCTCTCAAGCCAAATATGCCAGCAAGTCCTATTCCTGATAAGCGGGAGGATGTCTGCTGGTCTTTGCAGCTACCTGGTGCCAGGAGGTTTTACACTCCTTGGTTCGGAAGGTGGTGTCCTAGAGCTACAAACTAGATTTGTTTTGTACTTCTTCCGGTTTCATCCTTTCCTGCTATCACAGGTAGACCTTCATGCTAATCTAAAGCAGCTTTGCTCTCAGTGGGTCAATTCAGTGTGTGCATTTTGCTGGGTTTGATACATTTCCAGTATGCCTTGGGTCTTCAACGAGGTGCTAGCCTTTGTAATAGCCCTAATTCGTACACTGGGCATCCCCATAGTAGGTTATTTGGACGATCCCCTTCTCCAAGAAAAATCAGTGCAGTTTCTGTGAACCAATGTCCACCAGACTAACTAAACCCTGTGGAGATTCAGATGGATCCTAAGTCTCCAGAAGTCGACATTGGAACCATTTAATCTCTTGAAGTATCTGGGCCTAATCCTGTATATGAATACCCTGTTCTCACGATCCACTCCTTTTATGTACAATAATTAAAATATGCACAATGGTTTAGTGGTTAGCATGTCTGCCTTTAAGTACTAGAGTCACCAGCGCAAATCCCAACCACAACCCTACCTGCATTTAAATTGCATAGGTACTCCAGTTTACTCCCATACTCCAAAAGATATCCTGGCAGGTTGCTTGGCTCCTGTCTAAAGTGGCCTTAGTATGTGTGTACACATGTGAGATAGGGACCTTAGATACGTTCCTTGAGGGCAGGAACTGATGGAAATGTACAGTATACGCACCAACAGGCCTGTGGGTAGGACATAGAAGGTAAAAATACTTGGCGGGACAAACAAAGAGATGAACTACATAATCAAGGGGCAAAACCCATATTAAAATTGTCAAAAAATATGCTTTGCAAAAACAGGCCAAAAACAAGGCTAGTACAGGCACACAGTTTCTCCAATCTGGAATGGGGAACAGAGATGCCTCACACTCCCCACACTACTTCCAGAAATCCTCCAAAGCACTGACAGCTTAAAATGGATGTTTCCAGCCATGCACTCCAAAAATGTATGTGCACTGCACCATGGCATTCATTGCAGCAGTGCAGCAACAGAGAATGGTGCAATGTCATAAGCCAGAACATCACTACTCATTGCATGCATCACACCACCTCAGTACCCACATGCTCAGCATAGCATAGAGCGCCACCCAAAAGGTCATTGTACATGGTAACAGGCAAGGTGTCAAAGGGCCAGCACAGACTCAACAGGCTTGTGAATCAGTGGAAACAATACTGATAGCCATGCTCCACTGTAGTACAAACAGACACAAGGGTTGATTTTCTAAAACTGGAGAGTGCAAAATCTGGTGCAGCTGTGCATGGTAGCCAATCAGCTTCAAACTTCAGCTTGTTCAATTAAGCGTTGACAAAAAAAACCTGGAAGCTGCTTAGTTTCTATGCAGAGCTTCACCAGGTTTTGCACTCTCCAGTTTTAGTAAATCAACCCACAGTCTGGTATTGTGGCAACTCTGCTCCAAATTCAGTGGTGCCAACACATAGTTGGCGCCAATCATAGTCCCCCTTACACCCATTCCCTGCCAGAACCATCACGCAGCCTGTCAGTAGTTGCATTTTCACAGTGACAAACACTGCTTCTATCACATTCCCCACATCCTGTTTTTATGTCAGGGTCAGAACACAAAAAAAAAACACAAAAACACTGATCGGATTTCTTTAAGGCTGTGTTCACACTAGCTGAGGCCGCGGCTTACAGCAGGGGTCCGCCGCATGTCTGCTCACCGTTTCAGGAGCAAATCAGATCCGAATTTTGTGATGAATTCGCTCCTGAAATGGACCAGAAGACGCACAGGACCCTTCTGCTATTTGGACCATGGCCGCCCCGGAGGTGTGTGAACTGGCTCCCTTAAGAGCCAGTAAAACTCTCCTGTCATGCGAATTGGATGCGGAGAAAACCCCCATCCAATTCACATCAATGTAAACCCAGCCTTAAACGTATTGTACCCACAGCTGGACAACAATTCTCGACCCCATTTCAAGAGGTTTATCATTGTAGATACTTACTGTATATGCCTTTTCCTAGTCCTATCCTAGCAGACGTAAGTGCTCACTCTATGGCTTTTCACCAGATCCATTTCTTTCTTTTAAGTTTAGCAATACCTCTGCTTACAACGCTACTCAAACAGCATTCAAAGCAATGGCAGCTGCAGCTTGAAATTGCATGCTTTTGCTACGTCGTATGTGTCTTGCCTACAGTGAAGCATGGTGGTGGGAGTGTCATGGTCTGTATGAGTGCTGCTGGCACTGGGGAGCTGCAGTTCATTGAGGGAACTATGAATGCCAACATGTACTGTGATAAACTGAAACAGAGCATGATCCCCTCCCTTTGGAGACTGGGCCGCAGGGCAGTATTCCAACATGATAACGACCCCAAACACACCTCCAAGGCAACCACTGCCTTGCTATAGAAGCTGAGGGTAAAGGTGATGGACTTGCCAAGCATGTCTCTTGACCTAAACCCTATTGAGCATCTGTGGGGCATGCTCAAATGGAAGGTGGAGGAATGCAAGGTCTCTAACATCCACCGACTCCGTGATGTCGTCATGGAGGAGTGGAAGAGGACTCCTGTGGCAACCGGTGAAGCTCTGGTGAACTCCATACCCAAGAGGGTTAAGGCAGTGGTGGAAAATAATGGTGGCCACACAAAATATTGACACTTTGGACCCAATTTGGACATTTGCACTTAGGGATGTACTCACTTTTGTTGCCAGGGTTTTTTTGCCAGGGGTTTAGACATTAATGGCTGTGTGTTGAGTTTTAGGGGACAGCAAATGTACACTGTTATACAAGCTGTACACTCACTACTTTACATTGTAGCAAAGTGACATTTCTTCAGTGTTGTCACTTGAAAAGATATAATAAAATATTTACAAAAATGTGAGGCGTTCACTCACTTTTTTGAGATACTGTATATTCTACACTTACTAAAATTATAAAAGCATTTGATTGCCACTTCCCAGACAAAAGGTAAACAGAGTATAATGGTGGGGTGCATAACTCCCTAATAAAATAATATCTCAGTCAAATAAAGAAGACCAGAGTAAAAGCCATGCTAAAAATAACAAAATGGTCCTTTATTGAAGAAATAAAGTTTAGTATTGCAATATATAGGTTACTCACAGAAAACTCCTCCCTCCCGCAACTCCAAAAAAAAAAGATAATTGTCTAAACAATGGGAGCAGTGTTAAATCTACCCTGTGCTAAAGTGCATGTAACAGTACATTTATATAAGCCCTCACAAGAGCTAATGTGTAAAAATGCAACATCGCGACTCTCATATACGTAGACTGAATGTTAATAATGCAATGTACTGCAGAGAAAATAGATCTCACAGAGAAATCTTTCTTTGGCTTACTGAATTTCAGTCTTCTAATATTGCTATAAAAGATATTTGTGGAGCAAACATAACCATATAGTTGGCATGAGATTACATTATCCACTCAAAATTGATTGCAGGTAACCTACAATGCACACATACTGTACATTGGTGCTGATATTCATCCTCTTGCCTCATTATGGACAAATGCATACATTCCCTGTGGCTCTTTACCACCACCATATTTACAAAAAAGCGCACACATGCAAAAGAAATGACTATCAAATATAAAGGCAATCAATAAATTAATAAAAATGGGGATTTAGTCCCACCATCTGGCCATATCGTGCTCAAGCCCACCACTACGTCAAAGTACCCCATTATCAGTGGGTCCTACACTATCCATATAAAAAAGGATGAATCCAGCTTCTCAAACCATTGGAGATACTTACTCCTTACAGGGAGAGATGTGCGACTGCACTATGAGGGACTCATCCTATATCTGCTAGTCAATGGACACTAATAGAGTACAGGTGTGGGAGGGTGGGGTGCTCAACCTCAGAGTCTGGTCAGACCGAATACATTACAAACAAAAAGGAGCTGGGGGAGCACACCCTGAACATGCATTTCTAAAGCTGGTGCAGCTATAGACCAAGAGACATACATATTTACAAAAAAGCGCACACATGCAAAAGAAATGACTATCAAATATAAAGGCAATCAATAAATGAATAAAAATGGGGATTTAGTCCCACCATATGGCCATATTGTGCTCAAGCCCACCACTACGTCAAAGTACCCCATTATCAGTGGGTCCTACACTATCCATATAAAAAATGGACCACCACCACCACTACCATAATCCTGATGGTGATATCCTGATCACCTACTCAGAACTCACACTCCAACCAAACACTTCATTTGAGTAAGTCATGTGGTGTGAAATTTAAAGATGGCACAAGTTCATGTCATTTAAGATGGTAAGTAATGCCAAATACCATATATCTGGGGCAAATATACCTACAAAGCTTACAATAGGAAGTTTTCGTTAAGCTGACACTTTAAGTTGGCTTGTGAGCAGTTACGTTTTGAATCACTGACAGAAATATGGGTGGTTTTATTTTGGAATAAGATTTCTGTTTTTTTAGTTGCCACTAGCAACACTGGGGTAGGAAAGTGATCAGCATCTGAAGACATCAGTAAAGTCAACCATTTGATTTTCTGATATCATCTGCAGAGGAAACACACACACAGGTCAATTACCTTCCACAGCAACCATCTGACACATCAACCCACTAACGCTCTGCAGCTTTACCTAGACCTCTAACAGGTAATAAACCCTACTTGCATAACTTGCCAGTCTCAATGTTTGCACTTACTATTTCTTCCTAATTTTCAGGGACTTCAATGGGTTTAATTTAGGAACCCACTTTTGGATGGGAAACCCCCCCCACAGGTTGTCTGCTATTTTATAATCAAAAGGACTTTTCTTTTGCTCCTACAGTGCAAATTACATTATTTAACACAATCCTTGATGTAAATACATTTGTAAGATCATTGATATTATCAATCTTTCTGATAATAATGAAATAGAAGAGAATGCATTTGAGGAGATTTAGTGTGTCGCATTTGTGGAGTATATGGTGATTTCTGAATTAGAAGAACTCCTTGCGGAGTCGTAATGATAACCCCAACATGTCACTGGCTAACCCATTGGCACCAGCTTAAAAAGGCAAATGGTGCAGACAGATGAAGTTGGTTGCACCACTGCTTGAAAAACTGTTTTTTTTTTTTTTAATCAAAACTCTTTGTAAACCATGCAATACTGCATATAAGAGTTAACGTGAATAGAACTATGCATCATAGACAAAATATTAATATTATTATAAGTACTCCAGTGGAACTGGTGAAGTCCATGCAAACAAGTTCAATACTAAATATATTTTTTACAAAAACATATAAAAATACTGAAATATCAGAAAACATCCTTGAAATGCATTATATGTGCAGAGATACTTTTGATCAAGGAGTTGTATAACGCACCTTGTTTCGTACATCTAAGGCTATGGAGTGTAGATGGTCTCCATCATTATGTTATGTTTATACTGCATATGTAATTTGCATAAACATGTTTGGCTTTGATTTTGCTGAGGCTTCAGTAAGAGTTTTTGTCTCCTTTTATGTGTTTTTTGTCTTTATTTTTTTTTTTTAAATTAGCACAATTTCTTCTTTTTAAATTATACAATAAAGGTAACATTTTACTCTGTCTTCACTCACTGTCCTGAGTTACCCCTTTATATACGCCTCTCAAGCCAGAAATTTGTAGATATCTCAATAGGAAAGAGTAATGTGCTCTTGGGAGCCTTAGGCCTCATGCACACTGGACACTTTGGCCATCTTTCCTAGATGCCTTTACTCCTGGCATAAGACTATAAATGAGGATCTCTAATAAGGTGGCCACCTTTCTCAGGACTTATTAACCTGCCATTTCCATTTTTCACCTCTTCCTAAAGGTTTAGAAGTAGGCCAGATGTCCCAGCATGGCCATTATTGGCTTCCTTATGGAACATTTGAGAGAGTGTCTAGATTCTCACAAGCAGCCCTTCGCTAGATGTCTAACTAGTTACTAGCACAACACACTATGACCTTCATACAACAAGAGGTGCTAAGAACTTTTAGGCATCATGCGCACTGGCATTTGCCCAGCTCCTCTGAATGCCTTTGCTCCTGGTAGGAGAAAACAGCCTAGAAAGCACGGTGAAAGCTGAATTTTGCAAACATGTTTAAGGGCATGTAAATGCATCAAGCATTTGGGCATTCATTCATTCCATTACCAGAATTAGTGCTCCAGCACTAGACGTGCTTTACGCTTTGGTGTGTTTAGATCGTCAATCGTTTTTTTATTTTTTCTGCTGACAGTCCTCTCCTGAACATGCAAGTGATGAGTTTTTTTGTCAGCCTCTAAACACTCCTCTTCTAATGTGCCTGTAAACGCCTATGTGTACATGGCCACATAGGACAACGTAGAGGGGCATTTAGAGGCTGATAAAAAAAGTCAAACACCCTTAAAACTGCAATTTGTTTACTCCCAGTGTGTGTGAGGCTTTAAACTTGCAAGCTTAGTAAGACGAAGGGGAACTTCAAGCAAGTTATTTAACAGGAATAAGCTCCATAGGGTGGGAGCGTGGTGGTCTTTGTTAAAGGAGAAGCATGGCCAAAGATTTTGTTGTCTATACTTCTCCTGTGGGTCACAGGAGTGCAGTTCGTTTTGCTGCTGCAGCCATGAGCTTGTTTTAAACCATTTACTCTTTGGACGTACATAGTGGGGTGGATTTACTAAAGGCAAATAGACTGTGCACTCATTTTTCCCAGAGCTTAGTAAATGTGGTAAAGTTCTGCTGATTTCCATCATCCAATCATGTGCAATCAAAAATTGTTTTTTTTTATTCTCCTTGTACCTGATTGGGTATTCTTTACAAAGTGAAGCTTTACCACATTTACATTTACTAAGGAAAATGAATGCATCTGTACTTGCAAAGGGGACAGTAAATCCATGTCAGTACGTCCAATGAGGCAAAGTAGTTAAAATTATCTTGTGACTGGTTTACCTAATAGTCCCCCAGGCCTCTAAATCAACTTCGTTTTCTCCCCCTGTTTCTTGCCAGAAAACTCACTTACAGTATACCATGACGTGACTATATAGGCACATTTCCATGTTAGGTGTATCTATTGTTCGTAAACGGATTGTTACCCCGACACCTTCTATTGGTTTCTTATTCCTAAGTGTCTGCATGGTCGAGTGAGCCAAGTTAGAAAGGAATGTTGTCTTTTTTGATTGTTTGTATTGCATGAAAACGCCAATAAACATATTTTCCCCAAAAAATTAAATTATCTTGGACTTGCTCTCCTTTCTGTATTTTTAGAATGGCATGATAATTAGTTATGGTGTCCCCCATATGTTAGGATAATGTTATATTCCTTAATACCACATCGCTCAGCAATAAAAGCACATGATTTTGATTTGGACAATTTTGTTTTATGGGGGGGTGTCTCTTTTACAAAGGTGTAGAACTTTTATTGAGCACAGTTTTCTCCCTCATTGGCCAAACTGCCTATGAGTTGGTGAAGCACCCCCACATGTTTGTAGACCCCTTTGAAATCCCTTTATCAAATGTATATATTTTTTTTCTGGTCATGTAATTTATAACCTCAGTTGGCGAGATCCTTAAGGCAGAGCTAAACCCAAAACATTTACAGTCAAGGTATGCCGTGAATGATAACTGTCATAGTTGTTTGTGCACTCAACCGACCTGTCAAGTCATCAAAAAATTGTTGTCATTACTGATCACATGTGCAGTACCATGGCAACTGCTGATAAAGTAGAGGCAGAGATGGCGCTTCATTTTGAGTATATATTAGGCCATTGAGTATCTATCGGCCAGTTCAGTATAGAGCATACATTGACCTCTTTCTCTCTCTCTCTAAATATATATATATATATATATACAGTAATACCTTGGTTTGCGAGTATAATTTGTTCCAGCAGCTTGCTTGTAATCCAAAACACTCGTATATCAAAGCAAGTTTTCCCATAAGAAATCATGAAAACTCAGATGATTTGTTCCACAAGCATTTAGTGGTATAAATAAAGATATGCTACTATCAGATCTAAATTACAGTACTGTACAGTATAAGCATGCCGTCTCCTCTGTTAAATAGCATTATGTGTCCCTCTGTCTGTACTGTATATAAAGATGCCGATTTATACTGTATTAGAGCGTCTCCGGCGCTCGTGTGACTCCTCAGCTCTCTGCTTCTCTCCTCCCCTCCTCCTCAGATGACGTCAGCGGGATGACGAGCAGAGAGACGAAGAGTCACACGAGCGCCGGGAGACGCTCTGAAACAATAGAAATCAGCATCTTTATATACAGTACAGACACAGGGACACATAATGGTATGTAACAGAGGGCATTAACAGAGGGGATGGCATGCTTATAGTGTACTAAACTGCTCGTATATCAAGACGGTGCTCGCATATCAAGACAGATTTTTAAAAAAATTTTGATCGTCTTTCAAAATGCTCATAAACAAAGTTACTCGCAAACCAATGTATTACTGTATATATATATATATATATATATATATATGACAATTGAGTATATATTAGGCCATTCAATATCTATTGGTCGTTTCAGTATAGACCATATATTGATATCTACATATATATGGACCACTTGAGTATATATATCAGGCCATTCAGTATCTATCGGTCAGTTCAGTACATATCAGCAGTACATTATATATAGATTATATATTGATCAACCAGTAATAAAAACCCTCCCAAAATCCACATCATGTCCGAAAGGCCGACAAGAAGAGGCAGATGCTCAAAGGCCAGGAAAAGAGGGCAAGCAGCCTCTTTGTCCACAGTGAAAGCTGGTGGTCACAGACATGGTGCATCCTCTGCAGGCGGGGCATGCCCATCCTTTTTTTCCGATGCTGGCAGTTTTATTCAGCGACAACATGTAGAAGAGTTGGTGGAGTGAATAAATAAGCCGTCCTCATCCTCCTCGTCCTCTTACACCCACACTCATACTAGTTTGCCTTGCACCGCAGCTGCCAAAGCAGGCTTCTTCTCCACAGCTACTCCTTCTGTTGCCCCACCATCACGCATGGAGGAGTCACCAGAACTATTCGACCATAGTGTCAGTGACATGCTGTTGGAGGATGCGCAGCAATTTGAATGCTGTGATGTTGGTTCCCAGGTTGATGAAGGGAAAATGTGAGCCTAGAGAGAGGAGGTGAAAATGACAGACAAGAAACTTGCAGTCATGTTGCGACTGCTGCAGCATTCTGCCAAGTTTGCTCCAGTGATGAGAAGGGAGGGGATGATGAGGTCACTGACTGTACATGGGTGCCTAACAGGATAGAGGGGCAAAGTGAGGGGGAGGAGGAGGAGGCACAACTTCAACAAAGCAGGGTGTGCTCCAGGGGCAGCCATAGGAGTCGCTAACCTATTGCATCACAGCACAGAGCTCCACAGGTGCAGGGTGCTGCAAACTCCCCGCGGACTTCCAAAAGTTCATTAGTGTGGGCTTTTATCAGCACATGTGCAGTAGACCACAGCGTTGCTGTTTGCAACATCTGTCTGAAGCGGATCAAGCCTGGCCAGAACACCAATCGCTTGGGCACCACATGCATGACAAGACATATGACGACCTGCCATGCAGTCCATTGGCAACAGCACCTGAAAGAGCCACAAGATAAAAACAAGCATACTTCACCTTGCTCCTCATCTGGGATCTCTAACCCTACTATACCTCATGTCTTCTCAAAAACCTGCATTGAGAGGGATGATGGTATAGCAATGAGTGCAACAGAGACTTGCACCCAATCTGCTAGCAGTACACCACCCCTTGATTTAAGCAGCAGGCAAATTTCACTACCCCAGTTGCTGAACCGTAGAAAGAAATACTGTCCCAGCCATCCACATGCTCAGCGTCTTAATGCTAGCTTGGCCAAAGTGCTAGCGCTACAATTGCTGCCTTTTCATCTGGTAGACTGTGCTCCCTTTCGCAAATTTGTGGAATGTGCTGAACCACAGTAGCAGGTAACAAAAATAAATTTCTTTTCACGTAAGGCATTCCAGCTCTCTACCGTCATGTGGAAGGTAGTGTTTTGGCCTCGTTGGACAGAGTAGTCAGCAGCAAGGTTCACATTACTGCTGACTCTTGGTCCAGCAGGCATGGACAGGGACGTTACATTTCCTTCATGACACACTGGGCGACTCTACTGGCAGCTGGGAAGGATGCAGGACAGGGTTCAGTGTTGCAGCTTGTTTTGTCACCACGCCTCCAAAAAGCTGGTGCTGGTTCTGCCACATCTGGCTACTCCACAACCTCCTCCTCCTCTTCTTCCTCCATGTCCTCTTCTGCTCAATTGTCCTCAGAAGCAGCAGTACTCCCTAAGCATTCAAGGGGCTACACAAGCTGTCAGGCTAAAAGATTCCTTGCAGTGCTTCAGTTGGTCTGTCTAGGGGATAGGAGTCACACTGGGGCAGAGATTCTGTCAGCTCTGCAGGGGCAGGCTCAGAGATGGTTGACACCACGACAGCTTGAGCTAGGAATGGTTGTATGCAATGATGGTACCAACCTTCTCTCCACCCTCTGACAGGGACACTTGACACATGTTCTATTCTTGGCGCATGTTCTGAATCTGGTGGTTCAGCGTTTCTTGACCAGATACCCGGGCTTCCAAGATCTCCCGAGGCAGGCCAGAAAAGTCTGTGGCCATTTCTGGCATTCATACAATGCCAGTGCTCGGCTATTTGACATTCAACGGGAATTCGACCTGAACACCAACCGCCTCATTTGTGACATGCCCACCAGGTGGAACTCAACATTGGCAATGCTGCAGTGGCTGCACACGCAGCAGAGGACCATCAATGAGTACCTGTGTGAGTATGGCACAAAGACAGGCTCAGGGGGGCTTGGCTTTTTTCGCCACACCTATGGCTTTTGATAAAGTAAGCGTGCACTGTCCTGTCACAAATTTAAGGAGGCCACAAGGATGGTGAGCTGGGACGATGCATGCATCAGTGACACTATCCCTCTAGTTTATCTGCTACCAGCACACGATTCGCAGAATCATGGACAGGGCACTTGAGGCAGAACAGTGGGAGGAAGATATGCAGATATCATGCCTGCAGGCACACAAAACACACAGGAGGATGAAGAAGAGGAGGAGGAGGATTGTGGCAGCATGGATGTAGAGGATAGCATACAGCAGTCTAAAAGGATTCAATGGAGTTAAGGTGAGACTGAGAAAATTAGTATGTCGTCCAGATTGACGATTAAGAACAGGTCAAGGTATTCTCTGAAGATGTCATGCACAAAATGTTGGAATGTCTCGGGGGCATTACATAGCCCAAAGGGCATCACAAGGTACTCGAAGTAACCAAAGCATGTTCGGAAGGCGGTCTTCCACTCATCACCTTCCCTAATACAAACTAGAAAAAAAGCTATTCAGTCGAAAGGATTGCATGAGGACTCGAGGGCATACAATGCGATTAGAGGAGAAGCGTTTTAACCTCAGGCAACGTGGGGGGTTCTTTACTGTTAGGGCTACAAGATTGTGGAATTCTCTACCACAAGAGGTGGTTTCTGCGGGAAGTATGGTGGCTTTCAAAAGACGTACATCTCAAGGATCCGAACATTCAGGGGTATGAGAGATGAATACGGCCACACACACCTACACAGGTTGAACTAGATGGACTATTGTCTTTATTCAACCTCAACTACTATGTAACTATGTAAACCAGGTTGTAGGCCCCCCATAAGTCCAACTTTGTGAAAACCCGGGCTGCTCGGAAACCTTTGGAATAACCCAGGAACAAGAGGGAATGGGTATATGTTCTTGATGGTCCCTATAATCAATGCATGGTCTGAGACAATGATCCTTCTTCTCGACGGAGAAGATGCCAGCTCCAGCAGGCAAAGAGGAGGGGCGGATGAATCCTTTGGCTAGGTTTTCATCTATATATTGTCGGAGGGCCTCCAGCTCCAGCTTGGATAGAAGAAAAATTCTGCTCCAGGCAGAAGCTCAATCGGGCAGACGTAAGACCAATGCGGGGGCAGGGAATTGGCACCTTTCTTGTCGAAAACATCAAGAAAATCAAGGTAGACTGAAGAGACGGCATTAAAGGATCTGGTGTAGGTTGAACAGAGAGACACACTGAAGGGTTGACAGGCGTGGGGACGCCACAGTGTTGGCAACAGTAGGAAGATGAGAAGATGATTTCTCCCTTTGGCCAGTCGATTTGCAGGTTGTGGGCCCATAGCCAGGGTATCCCTAGGATGGCTGGGAATTTAGGTCACCTGATGACGTCAAAGTGGAGTAATTCCTGATGGCCTGCTTCTGTGGTGGCAAGGATAGGTATAGTCTCCTGAGTGACAGGTCCAGAGCTGGGAGCAGTACTATCTGCTAAATGTACATCAAGTCTTTGTTTCTTTAGTTTAAGGGGTATGCACAAGTTCTTAGCGAGATTGATATCAAAGAAGGCTCCAGAGTCACGATCGCCCGCAGCTTGACTTCCTTTCACGCCTTCTGCAGAGAGATGGGGAGTGGATACGGTCCCGGATATTTGGAGGTACGAGGGGCATGGGGGCTGGACTTACTTGGGCGAACAGGACAACTGCAAAGGAAGTGTCCCGAAGCTCCACAGTAGAGACGCGAGTTACCTTGTCACCTGTGTACTCTTTCTTCAGGGGTTAAAGCAGGGTGGAGTAGGCCAATGTGCATGGGTTCCCCGTCAGATGTATTAATGGACTGGGGAACAGAGACTGGAAGTGTTGGTCCTGGAACCTTTGGCATTACCCATGTGGGCCAGAGGGTCTAAATGCGTTCAGACCTTCGCGCCCGCAGCCGTCGGTCTTGTTGGATAGAGACTTGGATGAGATTCTGTAATGATGGGGGAGCCTCAATTCTAGCCAACTTGTCCTTGAGAGCATTAGAAAAGCCTTGCCGGAACTGGTATTTTAGGACGGCATCATTCCACTCTGTATCTGCTGACCACTTGCGAAACTCCACAATATAATCCTCCACCGATAGCCTGCCTTGTACTAGAGCATGAAGGGCAGACTCGGCAGTGGCAGTCTGCTGTGGATCATCATATTGGGTAGCCATAGCTTCAAAGAATGTGGCAACTGAATCGAGTACTAAGTTAATTTGCTCAAGGAGATTATGAGCCCAGGACTGTGGCTCATCTGACAAAAGTAAGATGATGAAACCAACCTTGACGGTCTCAAGAGAAAATGTCCTTGGTTGCAGGGCAAAGTTGACAGCCATTTTTGAAGGCCCTGAATCGGACGCACCTGCATGAATTTATTAAGAAGGATAAAAAACATTTTAAGAATCACTTGGTTACTTGCATCAGGGGGTTCTCATGGGATTTGGGATTCTCAGGTTTCCCAGAAGGCTGTGTAAAGGCATTGTATTGTCTCCAGTCCCTATGTAAATGGGCAGGGAGTTGGGGGTCTAAGATAAGTAGGTTTTACACATTTTTGGTGATGTTTTTTATACTTTTTTCAGGTTTTTAGCTGGTGATGCCACATGGTGGTTGGAGGACAAATGAGTAGGTAAGTGGGTCAATTGTACTGAAAGGGTTGCTTCATATATTTTAAACACTACACATACCTGAATATGTCTTGACATTAGCTTCTTTATTCCCCTTCACAGCAACACTCAGATTTTGAGAGGAATGAGCGGTACTACTGCGGTGCATATGTGTGAATGGGGAACCTGCTGACAGGAGGATAGGGCAGAGTGAGATAAGGAATGACCTATTCAGTATGATACTTCATACCATTAATGTTTGTTTAGTAGGCTGCAACTGGGTTCTTGACCAAGATGAGCTGCCATTGCAGTGGAGATTAAAGACTTCAGTAATACTGTCTGACAGGAATGCCTGAATCGCTGCAGCAGTTGTTCAGAATGACAAGTCCTTCACAGGCAAAACAATTCACTTTTAATATTGTGGGAAAATCTATAAAATTATTTGAATGTAAATATTCTTGAACAAACATAGAGACTTAAGCAAAGCATGAAAAAAAAATTCTGAATATATTGCTCACAGAATAAAACAATAATATGGATTTAAATGGAGAGCTGAATGCATAATTACATATCTGATCATTTACACTGCTTACATCAGGAATGGTTATTGTTCAGCCAGCAGATGTAGCTGTGTTCCAGAAAGACATTTCCTTCCTACCAGTAAAAGAAAATTTTCAAGGTCTCAGTAACCTTCAGCAATGAAATATTTTACTTTAAGTGCTGCAGGGTTCTGAACCAATTTATTGAGAATCCAAAACCAGCACTTAATAAGTAAACAGCTACCCATATTATATCTGTTATTTTATTCACTGATTAATATGATGAGTATGACAAGGAAACGAGAAGTCTCAGGGAAATGCTAGCCTTAGCTCCTAAAAACTGAAATTCCTATGCTTTAGTCTAAAGTAGATTTAAAACTGAACTGGATGACATTTAGTTTGCTAAAGCACTGTATATCATAAGAAAATGCCACGATTATTTTGCTGTTTTCACCTTTTTTTCCTCCCATTGCTGATGATCTTTTCTACCTGTCTCGAAGCACTCACTCCAACATTAGCTAGACATTAGTGCTCTGGACAGGCTTCCCAACAGTGAAAATGGTGGAGCATGCCTACACAAGCAGCCATCCTGTCATTTTCCCACTTGCTCTATCACAGATCGCTTTGTTTTCTGTGAATTATTCAAAAAATACAAAGCGTTCCCTGAAAGGTAAGAGGAAAGAAGAGGCGGGCAGTGCTACTGCTGTGTAGAAGACCTGCAGGTGTCCTGTCAGATCATTGAAAGTATAATGAGATCTATATTTCAAGAAGGTGATATACACCTCAGTACACTTGAAGCTGGAACAAAATGCAGTGCCCCCACCCCCCCTTCACTTCAAGGGTTAATTGTTCGTTAATTCTAGGGTTGCCAGAAGCAGGAGTAATACCCACCTTACTCCCGACTCCAGCAGGCTCACTCAATGTGTGTGACCAGTCCCACAATACCTCCTCTCTTATGTGCTCTAGGCTGTGGTCGCATTCCTGCCTCTTTACCTATAATGCAGAGTTCATAACACTACATTGTATGTGATGACGCCTGTGATAGAATCGTCCCACACTTCGCTTGAGTGCTTCCATCAGCATACCGCTTCCTCCAGTCTGAACATAGATATCCGATATTATAGCCACATATTGCAACCAACAACTAGGCAGGACTAGTTTAGCTGAAAAACTGGAACTCTTTATTCAACAAGAATACAGGCTTTTGATACACTACACATACATGCTGATCACATTATCATATGCAAACACAACTGTATACAGAAATATATTTAAAACTATCCACCTGGACAATCAGGGATCTCCTTCCAGGTCAGGCTTGCAGGCATCAAGCTCACAAAGTACAATACACATTATTACAAGTGTAAACACATCTCCCAATAGTTTGCTAGCAGACAATAGGTGTGTTAATTAACAATTAACAGTGTGTGGAAGACAGGTGGTTGAGCTGATGATATTAACATCTGCTATGAGTCTGACTGTGTGGAGCAGTCCTTATTGGTAATGGGGCAGCTAGGCCCTACACAGGGGCCCCGAGCCTAGAGTCCCAGAGTGTCACGTACCTGGAGATGGAGCCTGACGGGGAGTGTAAGGCGATCTCTTACACCTCCGGCCTGATACCCCTAATAAAATAAACAGGAGGCACAGAAGCCTGGAGTGGCACGAGTGCCTAGAAGTTCAGATGGCGAAGGCTGCAGATGTTAGGTCTGTGCGTACTTGGATGCAGGCTGGATCATGACGCAGGGCAGCAGGTACTTGGCAGGCTGGTGAGCGGCAGACAGCAGGTACTTGGCAGACTGGCTGGTCACAGGCAGCAGATGCTTAGCAGGCTGGCAGGTCACAGGCAACAGACATTGGCAGGCTGGCAGGAAGCAGACAGCAGGAATAAGGATGGCCAGTTACACAGCAGGGTCAGGCAAGCTGGGTCGGTAACTAGCAGGCACGTCAGGAACAGAGCAGAAGGCAGCAGATTGATCAAGTTCAGGCTGGAGTTAGCAACAGCAGACAGGCAGACAGCGGGATAAGGCGGAGACGTTGTCCAAGAGCAAGCCAGGGGTCGGTTCAGGCAGAGTACAAGCGTGTTCAGACGGATCAGGACGGCAACAGAGTTTAAACACTAGGAACAGGAAACAGGAAGCAGAATGCTGTAGACCATAAGGCAAGGTCCTAGTGCAGCATAGGTGTTTATATAGGCCATTTGGCGCCACTTAGTGGTGGACGTGGACGTTGAACAGGAATTCTCTGTCCATAGGTTTGGCTAATAGGCTTTCTCCGTTGGCTAACAAACATTCTCCGTCTGCACATAACTATGTGCCTGGGCTTTCTTCTACTTCCCTGACACAGAGTCTGTGTGTCTTGGGGAGACATGGACTTGAATCCAAAGTAACAATATTCCAAGGATCCCCCCAGCATACACCTCACAAAGAGGAGTGTTCCCTTAAAAGCCAGGGCCTAAAGTCAGTAGGCAAGAGGCTAGCCTGCAGTCCCCTGCAAAAGCCTCTGTCCCGTCTTTGTCTGTCACAATGCCAAGAGACCATCCACAGACCAGATTGTCCTGTGTCAAAGATGGCCGTGGAGAGGGTTAACATGGGTATTGATGCCTAATTGTTTCCTCACTAGACTTAATAATCATTTAAGCTTTTCTGTATGGGGGTGGGGGTCCTCTGCAAGGGTACATTTTGCCTAATTCCTAGAGTTCATCTTTAAATACAGTATAGGTAACCAAGCAGATTTTTTAAATCCTTTTTTTTTCCCGTAGTTGTTCTTTAAAGCTTACATGCAAATTTAGTACTTGGGTTTAGGTGTACTTTACAGGACAACTTCACTTAATTGCATAACTAATTGTCTAATGGTAGTTGTACGAGAACAGCCGGCTCAGAGACAGTCCAGTGAAATTAAATATGCTTTTATTCAGCAAAACAGCAAAACAGACAGAAAAAGACAGAAAATGAAAGGCTTGTCTTGAAATAATATTCCATTGTCTTTAAAGCAAACAGGCTTATAGGCAGAGATGTATAGTAACTAAGTAGAACTACTTCACTACTGTACTTAAGTACCGAAAGGCGGTATCTGTACTTTCCTAGAGTAGAATTTTTTTCTCCTACTTCCACTTTTACTTCACTACATTTTTTCTATGATTTCAATACTTCTACTCCAGTATTTTTTTTTTTTGTGCTGCATAGTTATTCGTTACAATTATAAAAATTACCACTGCCAGAACAGTAGATGGCAGGTTTCATGAAGCTCAAAACATGTGTATTATCAGCGCATACGAAAATAAATGACTTCTTTCTTTAATAACTACATAACACAGTGCTTGTACTTTTACTTTCAGTACTTGAGTAGCAATTTTTTTTTTCAAAACTACTGGTACTTTTACTTTCAGTACTTGAGTAGCAAAATTTTTAAAAAAACTACTTGCAATACTTAAGTACAAAAAATGTTGAATACTTTAGTACTTCTACTCAAGTCACTTTTTGATCGAGCACTTCCACTTCTACTCAAGTCACTTTTTGATCGAGCACTTGTGCTTTTACTCAAGTATGGGTTTTGAGTACTTTATACAACTCTGCTTATAGGCAACTTATTACACAGCTCTAGCCAGAGCTACAGTCTCTCCTAAGGTTTGGCTCACCCAATACAGGTCACAGACAGCAATTGAGCTTCCCTCTCAGCGTGCTGGTGTCTCTTCCACTCCTAGCAAACAGCTCCACTGACACTTTCAGACCAGGTGCCTAATAAGCAGGTCTGAAAGGGAAGTACCTGCCCTATATATTTAACCCTCTCTTCAGCCTGACCCAGGCTGACTCTCGTCTACATAGTATAAAAGAAAGATATTGATAATGCCCACTGCATCCACATAAATGTTTACTTTTATTAAACTTTTATTTAACTATTTCATATATCAACATTTTTTTGCTTTGCAGCAGCACATCTGTTAAGCTCCAGTGTGAAATTCTATATATTTTTTCTTTATTGTTCATTGAGGGACACAGAAATTCAGAAATTAAAAAACAATAAATTTATACAGCCACTTTGGACAGTGTTGACCATAGTTATGCTGAAGGATTGAGAACTGATGTCAGCTTTATTCCCTTTATTCAGCCTAGAAGAAGCACCAAAACAGACCCAATCAAGGGCTATGGGAAAAAGATAGTTGTGCAGGAAGACATCAGAGGCACGACGGATCCTGCGTTCCACGTTGCTTTCCATCGGCAGTTCCAGGTAGTTCTGGCGGAAGCTAAATGTCGGCTTCTAAAACACACAGGTGCCCACACTACATAGGATCGAAGTTCTGGCTCATATCCAATTACTTATGCTTCTATATCTGGCACAAATTATCTCTCAGACACTGCTATAATTTCGGCTTATGGATGGAAAGGACTTTGGTAGCCAGACACAGGAGAGTGGTGAGAACGTGAAGCCATATGGCACCCGGTGACTACAATGTCCCCTATGAATCCCGTATTATCTGATCTGGTTTATCTCTGAATTCAGTACCCTCCAACTGTATTTTGCCAGTAGTGCTCACACATAGAGCTAAAGTGGGACGTGTGTATCCTAGGTGCTTTTCCACACTCTGTGTCCGCTATGGGTGTAAATTAGTTGACTGAATATATGCATGACTTGATCCAGACTGCAGCTACAGTATACTAATAGCATATGCTTACTACAGCTTCTTGTGGCGACTAATGCAACTTTCTTGATTTCAAGAGTTACCTTCTATATTTACCGGAACTATCTTTTGGAGTCCATCATTTCACAACCCCTTTATCCATGCTGGATTACCACCATTGACTGTATTTATAGGATGCTCACATTGGGGTTGGATTTGAGGGCCCCCCCCCCCCCTATATTTGAACAAGATTCCCTGCACAGTCCAATTTTGCCTAAAGGGGAAGTACACCGGTGATACGCACTGTGGTTTGAATGGGCCCATATAAATTTCTCAGATGTGTTTGTGTGGTTTGTATTCTACTTGATGTATTGGAAATCATTTGCTTCCATGTTTTTCTATTACACGATTTTTCAATAAAGGATATGTTTTTCAACTTACACTATGGTTGGTCCTCCTGCACAACCATCTTTTTCCCATAGCCCTTGATTGGGTCTGTTTTGGGTTTCCCTTGTTCATTTTGACTGCCCCAGTTGTGGAGGTACCCCGTTCTATTCAGGACAAAATGGTGATATTGTAGCATCTATATACAATATACATTGTAGATGCCTCAGGCTACCAAGTGAGCTCACATTTTTTCTGATTCTTCACCATCCTGCTGCTGCTCATGAGACACCTAGTGGATCTCTGGTCTCCGGCTGCACTCCACTGTCCACCTACCATGACTTGGTCACCTTTAGTCACTTAAAGCTTAAAAACACCAGCTGCGTGGGTTTGTGAGCACTTTAGGAACTGACTCACATTGGAACTAGTTGCCTGCTGCCATGTGCCATATTATATCTTATTAAAGGCACACAAAGGACAGTTTTGATGCTACAAGCGACTTAAGCCTATTCTCCCCTAGTTTCCCCGCATCCAATTTGCAGGACAGGAGAGTGTGACCAGCTCTCAATTGACCCAGTTCACACAGCGGCCACGGTCCACAATAGAAAATAGTCCTGTGCGTCTTTGGCTCAATTTTAAGTGTGATTCAGGCAAAAATCAGGACCTGATTCACACCTGAATCAGTGAACAGGGATGCACCGGACACCCTGCTGTGACCTGCAGCAGCATCAGTGTGAATCGAACTTTGCTCTGACTTATCCATTTGTTTGTTCAAGCAAAACTGGACTTGATTAAGCGCATGCACGTAAAACATGTTGTCACAGCAACATCCTCTTCATGCATTCCAGGCTGGTTACAGTTCCGGGTTCGAGACTTCCACCCTGCTTCTGTGTTGCTGATATGTTATGCGGTGAGCATCGGCTGGTCCTGCTAGGCTACCGTCTACCAATGGCTTTCACACAGCTTTTCCCATTGCCTTTGGATTGCCTCCCACCTTCAACCCACCTCAGGGGTTCGGACCAACTCACCCAGTGGACCTGCAGGCATTTGCCGATTGCCACCTGGATTATCGGTCTGGTACAGCATTGGTTGTTATTTACTCCATTGATATTTCATATATTTTAAAACTTTGACTTTTCCAATAAATGTTTTTACATTCATTGGTTTGTTCACACAGTACTTGTATAAATATCAATACCTGGTTAGCGGTGCCTTCCCTTTTCTCTTGGGGACTGGTAATATAAGGACACTTACCTGTCCAGGGATTCCGCAATGTCGACACCCTAGCCAATTCGTCAGTCAGCTTCGGGTGCAGGCGCCGGCATCTGTAAGGGAAACAGGAAGTGAAGCCTCAGGCAGGCTGTGCTTTCTGAATGGTCCCACCGTCTTCTGGGAACTCTGTGTGTCCCAGACGGCAGTCGGGGAAAGGGGGAGGGGCCAGAAATAACATAGATTGCCTTACCAGAAAGTGGGAGTGGGTACCTGTCAAAACCAGGTACCTGCTCCCCCTCAAAAAGTGCCAAATGTAGCAGTGGAGGGTGCGAATAAGCAGAGCATCCCCTTTTGGGTGTAGCTCTGCTTTAAAGTGGAATTACATTGCATCTGAGCACCTCAAACCAAAAACTCTATTTAATTAATTTTTAATATTTATAGCAAACTTGCCCATTCATCCATGTCTCCATGCTTTATTTTTCTAAGAAATTACATTGAAAAACATACCCCTAGCATTTTTGGTTGTTGCTATCTTGAGTAGGGGCAAATGATTCATGTGGCATTTCCTTCCTGGAATCCATCTGCCCTTAGTTTAGGCATGCAGACAGGAGGGTATGCTTATTTGAGGAAACCAATCTTTCCCTCCTGAAGACTCCTGGGATGTATGACATCATTTGGCAAGGCCTGGAAACCAGGAAGTAACTGAAGAAATGTAAAAAAAAAAGTTTAAAACACGTAAATATGATACACTTTTCTATCTATTTACTAAAGTTGGCAGCATAAGGATTGGACACAATCAATGTTGATTAAGAGAGTGAAGTTCCACTTTAAAGTGGTTGTAAACCTCTGACATGAAATATGAACAAAGCACATCTTTCTATAGTGTTTACTTGTCTCAATCCAAAACACTATGTGTCATTTCTCTCTGCTGCCTAGTTCCTCTGCTATCTGCATGAGTTTTTTTTGACAGTTTTTTCCAACTGCAAGAAATAAAAAGATCATGGGGGAAAAAAGCACACAGCTTGTGATTGATATCCACAGCTCTACATTGTTTCTGTATGCTGTGACAAGAAGGAAGTATGCCTTCCCACTAATCAAAGGTACATAGTTAGTCTGATTAAAAAAGGCATAAGTCTATCTAGTTCAACCAATAAAAGGAAAAAAAGACAAATATTTCTTTTTTTTACAATCCTATATACACAGTCCCATACCTACAGTTGATCCAGAGGAAGACAAAAAACCTAGCAAAGCATGATCCAATTAGCTCCAGCAGGGGCAAAATATCCTTCCTGATCCCCTAAGAGGCAATCAGATATTCCCTACTAGATCAACTTTACCTAAATGTTAGTACCCAGTTATAATATGTACATTTAGGAAAGAATCTATCCCTGTTTAAACACTTCTGGACTGGAAGATTTTCCCCCTTAATGACCAGGCCATATTTTGGCGCTGTGTTACTTTAATGGACAATTACACGGTAGTGCAACGCTGTACCCAAATAAAATTGATGTCCTTCTTTTCCCACAAATAGAGCCTTCTTTTGGTGGTATTTGATCACCTCTGTGATTTTTATTTTTTGCGCTATAAACAAAAAAAGAGCGACAATTCTGAAAAAAAATATATATATATAACAGTAACCTTCACTTTCTGCTATATAATATTCTCAAAAAAAAATTTTTTAAATCAAAATTTTTTAACATTTTAGGCCAATTTATTTCTGCTACATATTTTTGGTAAAAAAAAATCGCAATAAGCGTGTTTTGATTGGATTGCGCAAAAGTTATCGCATCTACTATCTACGGGAAAGATTTATGTAATTTTTATTGTTTTTTCTTTCTTTTTACTAGTAATGGTGGCGATCTGCGATTTTTAGCGGGACTGCGACATTGCGGCAGACAGATCGGACCCCTAACTGACATTTTTGACACTTGACCAGTGACATTACTACAGTAATGCTAAAAATATGCACTGTTACTGTAATAATGACACTGGCAGGGAAGGGATTAACACTGTGGGTGATTAAGGGGTTAAATGTGAGCCTAGGGGAGTGATTCTAACTGGGGGGCGTGGCTTGTGAAATGATCACAAAGACCTGTGTTCCTATATAGAAGGATCACAGGCCCTCTGTGATCATTCCAGAGAGAAGAACGGTCAGCTGTGTTTAGAACAGCTGACAGTTCTTCTCTCTCAGCGGGGAGCGATCGCGGGTGTCAGGTGGCATCGGAGTCCCTGCTGCCAAGTGGGGGTGGGAGCGCGCCGCTGCTGGCGCGCTCGCCCCCTAGTTGCAGGCGCGTGACCAACGTTCGTCTACGTCGTTTCGCACAGGAGAGCCGCACTCCCGCAGTAAATAGGCGGCGGGCAGTCGGGAACCGGTTAAAGCAATCTACTGAGCTGGACAGAACCAGCTCTTAAGGGAGTTTTTTCCACATTTCCGTATTTATAGATGAGATCTCTTTTCTTCCAGACATAAAGAGTGCCCCCTTGTCCTCTTTGATGACATTAAGTTAATAACTCAACACCAAATTCACTATATGGACCACCTATATATTTATACATGTTGATCATATCTCCCCTTAATCCTCTCTTCTCAAGAGAGAATAAATTCAGTTCCTCTAATCTTTCCTCATAGCTCAGCTCCTCCATGTCTCTTTGGTTGCTCTTCTCTGCACTTTATTCAGTTCCCTGATATCCTTTTGTGAACTGGTACCCCAAACTAAACTGCATATTCCAGATGATATCTTACAAATGATTTGTACAGGGGCAAAATTATCTCTCTCTCTCTCTCTGGAATCTATACCTCTTAATACAAGAAAGGACTTTGCTCGCTTAGAAAACCACAGCTTAGCATTGTGTTCCATTATTGCGTTTAAATTCTACCAGAACACCCAGATCCTTCTCCACCTTTGATTCCCCCCAGTTGTACTCTACATTTATCAACATTAAAAACATTTGCCACATAGTTGTTCAATGAAACAGTGCATTGAGTTTGGCCTGTAAGTTGGAGACAGTCTGTAAAGAAGTTATTCCACTGCATAGCTTGGTGTCATCTGCAAAGACTGAAAAGGTACTTTTAATCCCAGACCCTATATCTATATATATACCACTACTCTCTGAATTTGGTCTTTTTGCCAGTTTTCTATACATTTACAAAATTATTTTTCCAAGCCTGTAGTCTTTACCTTACACATTAGCCATGCATAGGGAACTGTTCAAAATCCAAGTTCACTACATCCACAGCCAGGGACGCTGCTTCCACTAGGCAAACTAGGCAGCTGCCTAGGGCACATTGCCACCTAGGGTCGCAGCCAGGAGTCGGCACTCTCTCTTCATCATGAATGATTATTGGGAGCTGAGAGGAGAGGTGGCGGTAGGGGAGAAAGAAGGGACAGAGAAAGATGCCAGGTGTCTTGGGCAGTGGCGGAACTATCAGGCCCTGGCTTTCCACCACTGTTGGAGGGGCCCCAAGAGGCAGGAATGGAGCCCACCAGAGTGCTGCCTGCATGATGATCCTCTTCAGCTTGAGATGAATGGCCTTAACCCCAGGGAGGAAGTGACTCTCTGCACTGAGCTGGTAGGCAGCCGTTCATTTCCCTGGGTTGGTATTAAGCAGGGAGCGGAGGAGAGCTGAACCTGAGCCAGAGCTTGGCACTGGAGGGCGGAACCTTTACTGTGGCAGAAGCGACGAGGCACCAGAATGGTCTGAGGAAGTTGGTGATGAAGGACATGCGGAGCTCTCTGACTGCTGCTTTTCCCTCCACCAGGAGTTGGTTGGAGCTGTGGTGAGCACTGTGGTCCAGGAAAGGAGCATCCTGGGAGAAGGAATCAGCAGGATCACTGTGAAGGAGGGCAGAGTGGGGGCCACTCTCTTCATACCGCCCAGTTAGTGTCCCCAGAACAGGGGATCGGTGTCCCTGGGTGTTACATGGAGCATCCCTGGTATGAAAGGGAATTGGGGTCACCAGGTGTGCCATGGGGAATCAGAGTCACCAGGTGTGAAATGGAGGATAGGGGTCACCGGGTGTAACAGGAGTTTGGGTTTATCAGGTGTGCCATGAGGAATTGGGGTCCCTGGGTGTGCCATGGGGGATTGGGGTCCCCAAGTGTGACACGGAGAAACATCAGGGTCCCCAACTGTGACATGGAAAAACATCAGGGTCCCCAACTGTGACATGGAAAAACATCAGGGTCTGACATAGAGGAACATTGGAGTCACTGAGTATGACAGCATGACATGGAGGAACACGGGGGTCCCTGGTTGTGACATGGAGGAACATCAGGGTCAGTGGGAATGACAGCATGACATCGAGGAATATTGGGGTCCAAGGGTGTGACATGGAAAAACATCAAAGTCCCTGGGTGTGACACGGAGGGACATTAGGGTCCCCGGGTGTGACATGGAGGAATATGGGGGTCACTGGGTATGAAAGCATAACATGGAGGAACCATCGGATCGGGGTCACTGGGTATGACATAGAGGAGTTTTTAACCCCTTCCCTTTTTTTTCTCTTTGGAGGTGGGGCGCAATTAGCTGGTCTTGCCTAGGGCGTAAAATAGTCTAGCACTGGCACTGTCCACAGCCACCTTTTATTACCTCCTAATAAAAAGAAATCAGGTTTGTTTGACAACTTCTGTCTTTCATGAATCCATGCTGTCTGTTGCTTAAAATATTTTTTTTTCCAGCAAGAACTCATCTATGTGGTCTTTTACTAAACTCTCCAGTATCTTCCTGACTATAGAAGTTAAACTAACAGGTCTATAGTAACTTGGTAAAGACTTTGATCCCTTTTTAAATATAGGCACCACATTGGCCTTATGTCAATCCAGTGGTACTATTCCAGCCATTAAAGAGTCCCTAAAAATTAGAAACAATGACTTTGAAATGACAGAGCTGAATTCTTTTAGGATCTGTGGGTGGATGCCATCTGGTCCAGGTGCTTTATTCACCTTTATGCTGTCTAAATATTTCTGGAACATATCAATTTTGAGCCATTGTGGATGATTTGGAGCTATATCAGTACCACCGCCAATATGGACATGAGCGCCGCCATGATCCTTTATATACACAGAACTCAAGAAGGTATTTAATAAATTTGTCTTCTCTTTGTCCCCAGTCACCCACTCCTGATTATTTTGTAAAGGACCTACATGTTGAAACCTGACCTTTTTACTATTAATATATTTGAAGATTTTTTGGGGGTTTGTACTACTATCTTTTGCCATCTGTTGTTTGTTTTAAATTTGATCGGCCTTGATCACTCTTTGTAACATTTAAATGATGATTGTGTTCCTTCATTTTTATATTCTTCCAAGTGATTGTAAAGGCAGAAGGTTTTTTTATCATAATTCATTCTATGCATTAAGATAAAAAGCCTTCTGTGTGCAGCAGCCCCCCTAATACTTACCTGAGCCCATCTATATCCAGCAATGTTGCAGGAGAGGCTCAGCTGCCGGGGACTCTCCGTTCTGATTGACTGAGACAATGGCACCACACTGCTGTCAATCAAAGTCAGTGAGCCAATGAGGAGAAGGGAGAGGGCGGGCCGTATTGCGGTCTTGTGTCTGAATGGACACACAGAGCAGAGACTCCACTCGATGCCTCCATAGAAAATTGCTTGCTGTGGGGGCACTTAAAAGGAGGGAGGGGCCAGGAGAGCTGAAGAGGGACCTGAGAAGAGGAGGATCCAGGCTGCTCTGTGCAAAATCACTGCACAGGGCAGGTAGGTATAACACGTTTGTTATTTTTATAGAAAAAAAAAAGAGACTTTACTATCACTTTAAAATCTCTTTTCTTATTATTTATAGCTTTTCTAACTTTGGCTGTGAGCCACATAGTTTTTACTTTTAGCCTTCTAAACGTATTGCCCATGGGAATACACTTTGTAGTGTGTTCACATACTGTAACATCTTTTTTGAAGAATTCTCATTTCTTGTCTGTGTTCATTAATGCCAATATTCCCTCCCAGTCTAAATCTTGGAGAGCAGCCCTCATTCTTGGAAAATGTGCTCTCTTAAAGTTAAGTGTTTCTGTCTTTCCTGTATGTGTTTGTTGCTTACAGCTAACATTAAATGAAACCATTATGGTCACTGCTACACAGATGTTCTTTTATATGCACATTAGTAAAAAGCTCTGCATGGTTTGAGATTACCAGGTCCAGCCTCCTTACTGAGCTTTGAGGTATATAACTTCAGTTCCCTGTCCCCTGCTTTGTGCTTCTGTGAAAAATCCTGTGTTTTACAAGGTTGTACAGGACAAATTGCTGCAGATAAACAGGTACAGCATATGTAAGAAGATTTGTTTCCTCTTTGTGTAACACTTGAGGCTAGTCACTTCGATGGGTATATGTAAGGGTTTACAACTTCTTTATCTGTATCTGAGCACCACAAAATGAAAAAGCTATTTACAGTGAGGGAAAAAAGTATTTGATCCCCTGCTGATTTTGTACGTTTGCCGACAGACAAAGAAATGATCAGTCTATAATTTTAATGGCAGCTTTATTTGAACAGTGAGAGACAAAATAACAACAAAAATATACAGAAAAACTCCTTTAAAAAAAAGTTATAAATTGATTTGCATTTTAATGCGTGAAATAAGTATTAGATCCTCTATCAATCAGCAATATTTCTGGCTCCCAGGTGTCTTCTATACAAGTAATGAGCTGAGATTAGGAGCACTCTCTTAACCGGTTGCCGACCGCCGCAAGTACATATACTGCGGAGGTCAGCCCCGGCCAGGCAAAGTGACGTACCGGTACGTCACTAGCCTGTCACTAGCTTGTGAGCCAATAGCGGGCGAGCCCGCCCCCGCTCGTTCCCTAACAAGTCAGTGCGTGTGACTGGTGGACCCGATGTCCGCCAGTCACTCGCGATCGTGCGCCGCGAAGGGAGGAAGGCAGGCGGCTAATGTAAACAAAGCCGCCTGTCATTCTCCCCTGTGTAAAAATGGAGATCACACGGTTCTACTATGTAGGACCGTTGATCTCTGTTCTTACACCAGTAGCCATGTCCAATGACAGTTAGAAACATGCCCCTAGGGACACAATTAACCCCTCCTTCCCCAATAAAGTTAACCCCTTCCCTGCCAGTGTCATTTTTACAGTAACAGTGCATATTTATAGCACTGATTACTGTAGTAATGTCACTGGTACCCCCAAAAGTGTAAAAAATGTCAGTCAAGGGTCCGATCTGTCCGCCGCAATGTTGCAGTCCCGCAAAAAAAATCGCAGATCGCAGCCATTACTCGTTAAAAAAAACAACAAAAATGACAAAAATCTTTCCCTTAGTTAGTAAACGCAATAACTTTTGCGCAAACCAATCAAAATACGCTTATTGTGATTTTTTTTACCAAGCATAGGTAGCAGAAAACAAATTGGCCAAAAATGTTAAAAAAGTTTGATTTTTACATTTTTTTGGGGGGAATTTCATATAAAAAATTATAACGCATGATCAAAAAATCGCACAGGTGATCAAATACCACCAAAAGAAAGCTCTGTTTGTGGGAAAAAAAGGACGTCAAATTCGTTTAGGTACAGCGTCCATTAAAGTCCCGCAGTGCCGAATCGCAAAATAGGCCCTGGTCAGGAAGGGGGTCGAATCTTCCGGGCTTAAGTGGTTAAAGTGAGTGCTCCTTATCTCAGCTTGTTATCTGTATAAAAGACACCTGTCCACAGAAGCAATCAATCAATCAGATTCCAATCTTTCCACCATAACCAAGACCAAAACCAGCTACAAAACCATCGCCAAGTAGCTTGGTGAGAGGGTGACAACAGTTGGTGCAATTTTTCGCAAATGAAAGAAACACAAAATAACTGTCACTCTCCCTCAGTCTTGGGCTCTATGCAATATCTCACCTTGTGGAGTTTCAATGATCATGACAACAGTGAGGAATCAGCCCAGAACTACACGGAATAATCTTGTCAATGATCGGAAGGCAGCTAGGACTATAGTCACCAAGAGAACAATTGGTAACACACGCCATAAAGGACTTAATTCCTGCAGCTCCCGCAGGGTCCCCCTGCTCAAGAGAGCACATGTACAGGCCCGTCCTAAGTTTGCTAATGAACATCTTAATGATTCAGAGGAGAACTGGGTGAAAGTGTTGTGGTCAGATGAGACCAAAATCGAGCTCGGTATCAATTCTCCTGAGATGTGTGCAAACCTGGTGGCCAAATACAAGAAACGTCTGACCTCTGTGATTGCCAACAAGGTCCTACCATTAAAATTATAGACTGATCATTTCTTTGTTAGTGGGCAAATGTTCAAAATCAGCAGTTTCAGGGTCTTTGCAATCTTCTTATAGTCTAGGCCATCTTTATGTAGAGCAACAATTCTTTTTTTTCAGATTCTCAGAGAGTTCTTTGCCATGAGGCGCCATGTTAAACTTCCAACGACCAGTATGAAGGAGTGAGAGCGGTAACACCAAATTTAACACACCTGCACCCCATTCACACCTAAGACCTTGTAACACTAATGATTCACATGACACCAGGGAGGGAAAGTGGCAGATTGGGCCCAATTTGGACATTTTCACTTAGGGGTGTACTCACTTTTGTTGCCAGCAGTTTAGACATTAATGGCTGTGTGTTGAGGTATTTTGAGGGGACAGCAAATTTACACTGTTATACAAGCTGTACACTCACTACTTTACATTGTAGCAAAGTGTCATTTCTTCAGTGTTGTCACATGAAAAGATAAAATAAAACATTTACAAAAATGTGAGGGGTTGTACTCACTTTTGTGAGATACTGTATATGTGAGTTTATTCAACAAATGTTCCAGGTCTTATACAAGCTATTCTCTGCTAGTTTTGTATGGGGACGGCTAGAATATCTGATATCTATGTACAAGACTGAAGGAAGCAGTATTCTGACGGAAGCGCACAAGCAAATTGTGGGGTCGCGGTTCCATTACATTGGTGGCAAGCGGTGTGATGCTTCCCACAGTCTAGGACATCCAAACCTCCACTGGGATCCAAGGTTTGGATAGCAGAAGAGGAGAGGTACAGATACCAGCTGCCATGGAAGAGGAATTCTGAAGGAGGTTGCGAGAGATGCAGAGCAGGTCCTGCTAGGATGGTATGATTCAATCCGCTTGGAACTCTGGAAGGAAATGCTAGCCCATGAGCAGCAACACCAGGGGAAAATCCTCCGCTCCATCCATGAAAGGTACTGGTCGCAGTATGGATTGCGGGTGCTGTTTTTGGGAGATAAACGGCACAAGGAGCAGATAGCTGATTTAAGCAGGCTGGTCTGGACAGAGATGCATTTGGGAGAGAGCTATAGAGCCCTCCGGTAGCATGTATCCCAAGCATGCCCTAGGATAGCGGATGACAGCCCAATGGAAGACTTTGGCTACGGTGGCCTAGGACTGTTGTGCAGGAAGCTGTCAGCGGACCCTAACTTTGGGAGCGATCTGGAGTGGCGGTTAGAGGAAATTATGGATTACAGAGAAGAGATTCTGAACATCTCGGAAGTGTTCTGGGCACTGGAAGATATGGAGTTTCTGCCCATTCAGGTATGGGAGCTGGAGATTGCCTACAGACAGCTGCTAGACTCTGTTCAGCACCAGGGCTGTGCTCCTTTTGCCTGGTAACCAGAAGTAACGGCTGACAGTCTAGAAATCCTGGCTGAAAAGTTGGCAATGTGGCACAGTAACAGTGTGCTTTGGTCACCTGCATCCACAGCTATGGAAGAGGAGCTCTTATGGCCGATGCAGCAAGTGTTAACTAACCTTGACGATCCTGTTTCTGCACAGGACGAGCTTGGATGTAGGAATGCGTCTGTCCAGCAGCTGGACAAAGGTACGGGAGATGGAGCAGCCAGCTCATCTTCTCAGCTGCAGTTCAAGAGCTCGGGAGAAGAGGAATCCTAATTCCCCAGTCACAGATCACAGAAAACAAGGATTTAATTGATTTTTCATCAGAGGATGTTATGGATGATGATGATAAATCAACTGCCAAAGTGTTGGCACTGGGCCCAAGTGCCACCAGCCCATGCCCTAGACTTTCAGCAATTCCAAAAACTAGGGATTTAATAGACTTTTCTGCTGAAGAACAACCTGGTGAGCATCCAGCAGAAGAGCTGGCATCAGGGCCAAATATCACTGAGCTCTGCCCAACATCAACAACAGCTTCAGCCTCCCTGAGAGAAGATGCAGCTGGCCTTTCTGCTACACCACTAACAGGGACATGGGATTTCCTGCCAGCAGCATCTGTGGAGTTACAAGAAACTTCTCCAGCTGAAGTGCTGACAACTGGACAGAGGGTCCAAGACCTCTGCCCCACACCTGCAGCAGTTCTGGAGGCCCAGGTTGAGAAGGTGGTGGTCACTCCCCAGCAGTAGATCAGGATCCAGGTGGAGAAGGGAGAGGAGGTTGTTGTCCTCCCTCCCCAACAGTCAGATAGAGCGAAGGAAACTGTCTTCCGTCCCCAGTCAGGATTTGTGCACCTGGGAGACGGTACCAGAGAAAGGTTGTCCCAACAGCCAGATGAGGGTAAGGAAGATGGAGCAGCCGACTCTCTTTCCCAGCAGCAGACGGCGCACCAGAATGATGACACCAACCCAGCTGATGAGCTGGCAACAGAGCAGAGTGCTGCTGGCCTCTTCCCTCAACTAACGAAGAGTGGCTTTCCTGAGAAAGTGGATAGGACTACAGTCTCCACCTGTATACCCCAGGGATGTTGGGCAGTTGGCCAGATCCCCAACAGCAAGACAAAGTGAGCCCAGCCACCCTGTCTTCTCTCCAGGGGCTGAAAAAACTCCAGGCAGAAGGGCTAGTCCATGCATCTCCCCAGTGGCTGGTATATTCTGTGAGAGAGGCAGAGGTTGGCTGGATGAGTAATGCTCTGTTTGGGACAATTTGTTTGGGGTACTGTGTGGGTACTGGCATTGGAGTACAGAAACTACAGACTAACTTTGCAGTCAACCCGTCTGGGGTCTCCTCCTGTGTTAGTCTCCTTCCGAAGGGGGAGAAATTTGACAAACTCATTAAGGACAGGAGCTTTTGGAGGGGACTGCAAGCTAGCCTCTTGCCATCTGACTATGGGCCCTGGCTTGTAAGAGAACACCGCTCTTTGTGGGGTGTATTCTGGGGGGACCCTTGGAGTAATGTTAATTTGGATTCAAGTGCACATCTCCCCAAGACACACAGACTCTGGGACTCTAATCCTAGTATCCATGTTAAAGACCTAGCTGCCTATTGCCAATAAGGGACTGCTTCGCACAGTCAGACTCATGGCAGATGATAATGTCATCAGCTCAACCACCTGTGTTCCACACATTGTTGATTGTGTTGATTAACTCACCTATTGCCTACTGTGGGGATTTTTTTACACTTATAATAATGTGTATTGTACTTCATGAGCTCGATGACGGCAAGTCTGCTAGTTAATTAGCTCAAGTTAATTAAATCACTGTCATCTATTAGTTGCTAGTGGGAAAGTAGAATACTGTTTGTGTTGGTTGTTCCTTAGATATGTTAATTCGATTTCTGTACACAATTTCAACTGCATATGATAATGTAATCAGGCACCTGACTTGGTGGGATATATATTCTGTGTGAGTATGTTCAATAAATGTTCCGGATCTTATACAAGCTATTTTTGGCTAGTTTTGTATGGAGGCCGCTAGAATAGCTGATATCTATGTTCAAGACTGAAGGAAGCGGTATTCTGACAGAAGCACACAAGGGTCGCTGTTCTGTTACAATGAGTAATTACTACATAATGCATAAGGTATGCTGTATAGGAGATGGGACTGTGGCAAACACAATTGTAAGGACAGAGTAGTAAAACCCTTCCCACTCCCATCATGCTTCTGCTTTTGCTAGTGTTTTAGGCATTATCTCTCCTCAGAGAGAAGCAAACCCTGTCTTACTTTTTCTGCTTTTAATCAAGATTTATTTTCTTTTGTTAAGCTTTTTTAGCTGCTCTAAAGCCAGCAGGGTTCATTTTGCAGCTCTCCAAATCAGTTGACCCTTGGAGGCCATACCTGGATCCGGCTATGAGGAAAAAGCAGAGGTTAGCTTGTAATGTGTCCTGAGGGCATTGGACTCGGCTGAGGCACTTTCCTAGACACCTTTGCTGTAACATGCGGGTTAGCTGAAAATTGCTTTACAGGCCCATGCCCACGATGGACCCGCCTAATGGGACCCTGTTCCTGAAGATCACTTTAGGATTATGCCCTAAGGAAGGGTGGAGGTACCCTAGACGTGGCATATTCCCTGGTCTTGCCTTAAGCATGCCATACTTGGAGGAGACTGCAAGTTTTTTTTGACCAACTCTTGGAAAGCAGGGCTTTGCCCCTGATTTGTGGGAGTCTTAACTCCAGTGCACTAGCTGCACAGGGGCTGGTGTAGAGAAGAAGTCCTTACTCCAGCGCCATTTTGTAAATTGGATCCCAGTATCCACTGCTAGCTGTGCTCCCCTACTGAGTGACCCCCCTTTGGTTGTCTTACTGCACACGCGCATGCCATTTTCTAGAGTCTGTGTGGACCCTCTCATCCTTCCCATTATCTCCCCAGCCACACCCACACCACGATTCTCCATGATGTTCTCCTGGTCTCTCTTTTGCTTACTGCAACAAACTCACAGACATCATTAACCTTTCCTTTATCCACAGAGTTTTGTCAGTGCTCCTATTGAAAAATCACTCACATGTGGTTCAGCTCCACCTTGACATCTATGGTTCACAGTCACACACCCCTCCAAGTTCCATTTCACAAGTGCTCTGCTCTGTGCTCTGTTCTACTGTGAACCAGCTGTCAGCCTACTATTCTACTGTAAGTCTACTACTTTGAGAGGTAAAGATCTACCCTGACCAACATGAAAGAAATCAAAGATCATTGATGTGCATTACCCTTTTTTTTTTCTAAGAGGCCTCTTTTTATGTGGCCTACCTTAAAAGTTAGCTTCAGTGAGAAACTTGGCGTTTACTTTCTTTCACAATTTTTTCATGCTTGGAGAGTAATTGGCCACTCCCACAAGTTTGATGCACGAGTGGTACTGCAGACTGATTTGCTTGACTAGTTTTAAGCCTGGCATCAATGCCATCCTGGCTGTCTACTCTAAGTTATGGCCAGTGTAAGTAGTATGTTGGGCAGTGTACAGAGGTTAGTAGTATGTATGTAGGGCAGTGTACAGAGGTCAGTAGGATGTATTGCCTGAGTTCTGGCCCAGTTTGCTGGCCTGAGTTCTCTCCTGGCTGGCTGGCCTGAGCTCTGGTCTGGTTGGAGGGCTGTCTTGAGTTCACTGGCTGAATTAAGTTCTGGCCTCCACCTTGACTGAGTTTTGGATTGGCTGGCTAGGTTCAGTTTAGCTAGCTGGGCTTGGTTAAGCCTGTCAGAGCAGTATACATTGTGGTTTGTAAAGTGCAGGGGTAAGGTGTAAGTAACAGATAGTTTAGATTTAAATTCTGTGCAATGCAAAGTGCAATTGTTAGGAGTAACACAAAGTTCAGAGGTCAGGAGTAAGTAAGTTCACAGTAATTATACCTGACCTGGCGCACTGCTTTCCCACGAATCCACACCTTACATCTATCCTGAGTGCCTGAATATGAAGTACTAAGTGCGCGTAACAGATGTGAGGGGTGGATCATGGGAGACAGTGCAGCCGGGAAGAATCACAGCCTGTGCAGGTGCACTGTACAGACACTGCATCTGTAAGCAGCGCTGCCTTGGGGAGAAGGTCACTTGTCAGCGAGCCGGCACTGGGGGCAAGCGATCATCAGGTACCCATTGACAGGTAGAACGTGATCGTCAAGTTGTTGACCCCCGACTTACGGTGTAACTTGAGAGTTCACAATAGCTTAGTTGCCTTCTTGACACATACTTAGTATGGTGGTTTAAAGGCACAAGGGCATCGGTTCTTGGGCCTTGCCAGCATACAACTCCAGTGTTGATAAACTGGTATTGGGCCACCTTGGCACTCTTTATGTCTGCAGGAAAAGAGATTTAACCTCCACATATGAAAATGTAGAATAGACTCCCTCAAGAACTAGTTCTGGCCAGTATATATTGTTTTAAAAAAGAGCTGGATACATTCCTAAATACACAAAATATAGCTGGATATTTAACATTAATAGGTAATAACACCAGAAATTTTTGAAATATCAAAGAATATCTGAATGCCTTCAGGGGATCAGTGTCAGGAGCATCTAGTGCACCTTCCCTTAATTCCAGCAACCTGGTTTTGGCTGTGGAATTTTCCTTGTCTCTCTGTCCACCTGCAAGGTGATTAATATGGTCAGTCTCTGGATGGAGACAAAACCTGCTATAAGCCAGCCAAGCTTGCAGTCTCATGCTTGCCTGGAGCCCATAGCAGGGGACAAACAAGCCATCAAAGGTCTCCTGCCAGGCTAATGAAACAGCACTGTGCCACCTTTAGGCCGGCACGTATACTGTAGCCCAACACCTGCCTACACTTCCCCCCTTTTAATGAATACAGTCCTTGCCATTAAAAACAACCAAACAAACTCTGAGAAACAAAAATTAAACTAGCATATATTGCGAAAAACAGTTAATAAGACTTAACATTTCAAGCTATTGGCAGGCATAAGTTCTCTAGTGGTTCACCATCAACAGGGGTCCTCAAACAAAGGCCCACAGGCCGGATACAGCCCGTGAAGGTCATTTACCTGGCCTGCCCGTTAGGGCCGGCCCTACCATGGGTCCTGCTCCCACAAGTCTCTGCAAGCCTCCTCCGCTGCTGTCATCAGTGAACAGCAAGAGGCAGCTTAGCTCAGGACGGAGGGCAGGAGGAGGAGCTGCCCAAATTAGCTGAGACTCAACAACCACTGACCATCCAGCCTGAAAACATAGATCAGGGTGCTGTCTATTTTTAACAGGATGATCAGAGCCTCCTGGATAAGGCCTATACCAAATATAAAGGAGTAACTCACCTTTAATTTTAGAGGGCATTTGTTCTGAACCTGGATGATTGGATACCTCTGCACCCAAAAAAGAATCTGCACTGCACATACCAGGTGAGAGCAAACTTTGGTACAAGGGCTTATGAAGTTCACTTTGCTCCACGGTCACTATATTGCACATCACATTTTACTTCACTTGATCCTTCAAGGCCTGTTTCACCTGCTTAGAATGAACCACAGAAATAAATTGATCATGGATTACCTGATCTAAATACCTCCCAACTTTCTGAAATGGGAATGAGGGACGCGTATTAGCAAAAGTATGTAGGCATAGGATACACACCCTGCTACGCCCCCTTAAAGGAGAACTTTAAAAAAAAAAAACAGATTGGTTAAGGCCCCTTTCACACTTGTGCGACTTGTCCTGCGACTTGGGACTGCAAAGTCACATGACAAGTCATACTCCATGATGTTCAATCAGTACCGCTTATATTGGTATGACTTCAAGTCGCAACGACTTCAAAGTGTTCTCTGCACTACTTTGGCCCGATTTTAATGCGTTTTGAGGTCCATAGACATAGGCACTGGTTCAAGTCCAGTCAAAATTGCGGTAAAATCGTGGCAAAAAAAATTGCGGGCAAAGTCGCATAAGTGTGAAAGGGGCCTAAACCCACAAGTGTTGTTTTTTTTACCACTAATATTCCTTTATATTGGCTTATAAAATTTACAAATGCAGCAATTTAGAAATTGGATGAAAGGTTTAGCACTGGAAAACACTTTTTGAAAGATAAATAGTACATTTTATATGCACCTATATAGAACAGACCAAAAGGGACAAATGTGGAGGAAAGAAAGACAGAGGGACTTTGTTCCAAATCAGGGACAGTCCCTCAAAATCAGGTAGAGTTGAGAGCTATGGATCTGGATTAAGTATGGTAGCAAAGCCAGGGCCTTCTTTATCTTGCAGGTGGTTCCATAGCTAATGTATGGCCACTGCATGTTGAGGGGTAGCACCCCCTCTTACTGATCCTGTGACATCACCACATGGAGTGATTGAAATTTTGTCTATATTGTAGAAAATAAATAGTTACAAATATGGCAGTTATAACAATGATTATACATATGTTGCAAACAACATACTTCTTCGAAGGAAGTAATGTTTATCAGTCTCTCATACCATTCACCAGCACTTGGATCAATAAAAACACCAAAGCTGATGTATCCAAAATGCAGCATAAGCACTTAGTGCATATATTAGTCAATTAATTAGAGCGTTATTGATCTGTTTATACAAATCTATGTGCATACAACTAAAAAAATGAAAATATATTATACAATACAGTGCAAACATAAAGTTTGCATTTATCAAAATACCACAAGAAGTGCAGTAGCAAAGATATCTCCAACAAATTCAGGCTCTATGTCCTTGATACAGTGCCCAAATCATAGATCCCATAAAAGTGCACTTCGTGAATACATGCAGACAAATAAGGCAGTGCTCCAGTGATCCTCCACCACCAACACAGAAAGCTCACCAGATTTATATAACCACCCAATACAGGAAAGTCAAAATCGCTTGTTACACAGGGGTTAAACACCATCCACTTTCCACCTGCACCAACTTCCTACTCTTCCCTAAGTGTATAATGCATCACTTCCGGGCATATCATGCAGGACGTCACTACTTCCTGTCCCACAACCGGGCAAGAGTGGGAAGGGACCACTCGTGGACCACAACATATGAAGCAGTTACCCTAGTACTCTTAGTGTTAGCAAACCACCGAACGTACCTTAGTGAAAGGCATAGCACTTTTTATTGTGAATACGCAATGTGCAAATGGTTTACTGAAAAAATTAATTTTTTAAGGTTTCACACTTTAGGGGTCTTCCTCTATTCAGCAGAGCTCCTGATGGGTTTTGCTGCATGCTAGTACCAACTTGCGGTCCTCCGGATCGCCCCCCCCCCCCCCAGGAGGAGAGCAGGTCGGGGTCCAGTAGCATAAAATTTCAGGTAGAGATCAAGCAAAAGCATAGTCAATAACAAGCCAAAGGTCGGTAACAAGTGGTCGCAGATCGGGATTATGCAAAAGTGTACTGAAAGAGCAAGCCAAAGGTCAGTAACGAGTGGTAGCAGAGATATGGATGGCTGCAGGAGTAACAAAAAAAAAATATTGTCTGTAGAGAGCACAATAATCTGGCAAACAGCAAAGTATGGATAAAATTTATTGTAAGCTGGTGTCTGTACTGAGGGTTCTGTACTGGGAGTAGGGGGAAGGGGGGCTGTACTAAGGGGAAGGGTGTCCGTACTTGGGAGGAGAGGGTGTCTGTGGGAGGTCTGTATAGGGGAGGGGGAGGTGTCTTCTGGGGAGGGAGGGTTTCTGTACTGAGGAAGGATTATCTGTACAGAGGGGTCTGTACTGGAGAGATGGGATGTCCATACAGGGGAAGTATTATCTGTACTGAGGGGTCCATGCTGGGGAAGGAGTGTCTGTACTGAGGGGTCTGCACTTAGGAAGTAGTGTCTGTACTGAGGGGTCTGCACTTAGGAAGGAGTGTCTGTACTGAGGGGTCTGCACTTAGGAAGAAGTGTCTGTACTGAGGGGTCTGCACTTAGGAAGGAGTGTCTGTACTGAGGGGTCCGTACTTAGGAAGGATCGTCTTTGCTGAGGGGTCTGCACTTAGGAAGGAGTGTCTGTACTGAGGGGTCCGTACTTTGGAAGGAGTGTCTGTACTGAGGGGTCCATACTTAGGAAGGAGTGTCTGTACTGAGGGGTCTGCACATAGGAAGGAGTTTCTGTACTGAGGGGTCCGTACTTAGGAAGAAGTGTCTGTACTGAGGGGTCCGTACTTAGGAAGGAGCGTCTGTACTGAGGGGTCTGTACTTCGGAAGGAGTGTCTGTACTGAAGGGTTTGTACTTAGGAAGGAGTGTCTGTACTGAGGGGTCCGTACTTTGGAAGGAGTGTCTGTACTGAGGGATTTGTACTTAGGAAGCAGTGCCTGTACTGAGGGGTCCGTACTTACAAAGGAGTGTCTGTACTGAGGGGTCCATACTTTGGAAGAAGTATCTATACTGAGGGGTCTGTGTTTAGGAATAAGTGTCTTTACAGAGGTGTCCGTACTTTGGAAAAAGTGTCTGTACTGAAGGGTCTGTTCTTTGGAAGGAGTGACCGTACTGAGGGGTTTGTACTTAGAAAGAAGTGTCTATACTGAGGGGTCCGTACTTTGGAAGAAGTGTCTGTACTGAGGGGTTTGTACTTAGGAAGAAGTGTCTTTACTGAGGGGTCCGTACTTTGGAAGGAGTGTCTGTACTGAGGGGGTTTGTACTTAGGAAGGAGTGTCTGTACTGAGGGGTTCAAACTTAGGAAGGAGTGTCTGTACTGAGGGGTCCATACTTTGGAAGAAGTGTCTGTACTGAGGGGTCCATACTTTGGAAGGAGTGTCTGTACTGAGGGGTCCGTACTTTGGAAGAAGTGTCTGTACTGAGGGGTCTGTATATTGGAAGGAGTGTCTGTACTGAGGGGTCTATACTTAGGAAGAAGTGTCTGTACTGAGGGGTCCGTACTTAGGAAGGAGCGTCTATACTGAGGGGGCCTGTACTTCAGAAGGAGTGTCTATACTGAGGGGTTTGTACTTAGGAAGGAGAGTCTGTACTGAGAGGTCCGTACTTTGAAAGGAGTGTCTTTACTGAGGGGTTTGTACTTAGGAAGGAGTGTCTATACTGAGGGGTCTGTACTTAGGAAGGAGTGTCTGTACTGAGGGGTCTATACTTAGGAAGGAGTGTCTGTACTGAGGGCTCCATACTTACGAAGGAGTGTCAGTACTGAGGGGTCTGTACTTACAAAAGAGTGTCTGTACTGAGGGGTCCATACTTTGGAAGGAGTATCTGCACCGAGGGGCTCATACTTTGGAAGGAGTGTCTGTACTGAGGGGTTTGTACTTAGGAAGAAGTGTCTGTACTGAGGGGTCCGTACTTTGGAAGGAGTGTCTGTACTGAGGGGGTCCGTACTTAGGAAGGAGTGTCTGTACTGAGGGGGTTTGTACTTAGGAAGGAGTGTCTGTACTGAGGGGTTCAAACTTAGGAAGGAGTGTCTGTACTGAGGGGTCCATACTTTGGAAGAAGTGTCTGTACTGAGGGGTCCATACTTTGGAAGGAGTGTCTGTACTGAGCAGTGTTGGGGGTAACTAGTTACAAAGTAACTGATTACAGTAACTACATTACTTTTTTTGGTAACTAAGTAAAGTAACTAGTTACAATACTAATATTGGTAACTACACTACTTTACTAGGCTATAGGAAGTAACTACACTACTTTACTAGGCTATAGGAACGCGCTTTCCTGCGTTACCCAAGCCGTGCAATACAATCGTTATTTCGAAGAATAGAGAGGGATGAAGTTTATGACTTTTTGTTGCACTTTATGTTTTATTCTGTTTTTTCAGGTTTTGTTCTCATGTTTCCCAAAGCCTGTGTTTATACAATAAACTCTATGCAGAAAGAGTGTCATGTATCTTCTTCTACACGGTCAAATAAGAAAGGGGAAAGTAAAGTAATAAGTAGTGAAGTTACTTTTCAAATGCAGTAACTAGTAAAGTAATCTCATTACAATTTACAGAAGTAACTAGTAACTAGTAACTAGTTACATTTTTTGAGTAACTACCCCAACACTGGTACTGAGGGGTCCGTACTTTGGAAGAAGTGTCTGTACTGAGAGGCTCATACTTTGGAAGAAGTGTCTGTACTGAGGGGTCTGTATATAGGAAGGAGTGTCTGTACTGAGGGGTCTATACTTAGGAAGAAGTGTCTGTACTGAGGGGTCCGTACTTAGGAAGGAGCGTCTATACTGAGGGGGCCTGTACTTCAGAAGGAGTGTCTATACTGAGGGGTTTGTACTTAGGAAGGAGAGTCTGTACTGAGAGGTCCGTACTTTGAAAGGAGTGTCTTTACTGAGGGGTTTGTACTTAGGAAGGAGTGTCTGTACTGAGGGGTCTGTACTTAGGAAGGAGTGTCTGTACTGAGGGGTCTGTACTTAGGAAGGAGTGTCTGTACTGAGGGCTCCATACTTAGGAAGGAGTGTCAGTACTGAGGGGTCCCTACTTTGGAAGAAGTGTCTGTACTGAGGGGTCTGTACTTACAAAAGAGTGTCTGTACTGAGGGGTCCATACTTTGGAAGGAGTATCTGCACCGAGGGGCTCATACTTTGGAAAGAGTGTCTGTACTGAGGGGTTTGTACTTAGGAAGAAGTGTCTGTACTGAGGGGTCCGTACTTTGGAAGAAGTGTCTGTACTGAGGGGTTTGTACTTAGGAAGAAGTGTCTTTACTGAGGGGTCCGTACTTTGGAAGGAGTGTCTGTACTGAGGGGGTCCGTACTTAGGAAGGAGTGTCTGTACTGAGGGGTCTGCACTTAGGAAGGAGTGTCTGCACTGAGGGGTCTGTACTTAGGAAGGAGCGTCTGTACTGAGGGGTCTGTACTTCGGAAGGAGTGTCTGTACTGAGGGGTTTGTACTTAGGAAGGAGTGTCTGTACTGAGGGGTGCGTACTATGGAGGGAGTGTCTGTACTGAGGGGTTTGTACTTAGGAAGGAGTGTCTGTACTGAGGGGTCCGTACTTTGGAAGGAGTGTCTGTACTGAGGGGTCTGTGTTTAGGAATAAGTGTCTTTACTGAGGGGTCCGTACTTTGGAAGAAGTGTCTGTACTGAAGGGTCTGTTCTTTAGAAGGAGTGTCTGTACTGAGGGGTTTGTACTTAGCAAGAAGTGTCTGTACTGAGGGGTCCGTACTTTGGAAGAAGTGTCTGTACTGAAGGGTCCGTTCTTTGGAAGGAGTGTCTGTACTTAGGGGTTTGTACTTAGGAAGAAGTGTCTTTACTGAGGGGTCCATACTTTGGAAGGAGTGTCTGTACTGAGGGGGTTTGTACTTAGGAAGGAGTGTCTGTACTGAGGGGTCCATACTTAGGAAGGAGTGTCTGTACTGAGGGGTCCATACTTTGGAAGAAGTGTCGGTACTGAGGGGTCCATACTTTGGAAGAAGTGTCTGTACCGAGGGGCTCATACTTTGGAAGGAGTGTCTATACTGAGGGTTCTGCACTTAGGAAGGAGTGTCTGTACTGAGGGGTCTGTACTTAGGAAGGAGTGTCTGTACTGAGGGGTCTATACTTAGGAAGGAGTGTCTGTAGTGAGGGGTTTGTACTTAGGATGGAGTGTCTGTACTGAGGGGTCCGTACTTTGGAAGGAGTGTCTGTACTGAGGGGTCCGTACTTTGGAAGGAGTGTCTGTACTGAGGGGTTTGTACTTAGGAAGGAGTGCCTTTACTGAGGGGTCCAAACTTTGGAAGGAGTGTCTGTACTGAGGGGTCGGTACTTTGGAAGGAGTGTCTGTACTGAGGGGTTTGTGTTTGGAAATAAGTGTCTTTACTGAGGGGTAAGTACTTTGGAAGAAGTGTCTGTACTGAAGGGTCTGTTCTTTGGAAGGAGTGCCTGTACTGAGGGGTTTGTACTTAGATAGAAGTGTCTGTACTGAGGGCTTCATATTTTGGAAGAAGTGTCTGTACTGAAGGGTCCGTTTTTTGGAAGGAGTGTCTGTACTGAGGGGTTTGTACTTAGGAAGAAGTGTCTTTACTGAGGGGTCCGTACTTTGGAATGAGTGTCTGTACTGAGGGGTCCGTACTTTGGAAGAAGTGTCTGTACTGAGAGGCTCATACTTTGGAAGGAGTGTCTGTACTGAGGGGTCCCTACTTTGGAAGAAGTGTCTGTACTGAGGGGTCTGTACTTACAAAAGAGTGTCTGTACTGAGGGGTCCATACTTTGGAAGGAGTATCTGCACCGAGGGGCTCATACTTTGGAAGGAGTGTCTGTACTGAGGGGTTTGTACTTAGGAAGAAGTGTCTGTACTGAGGGGTCCGTACTTTGGAAGAAGTGTCTGTACTGAGGGGGTCCGTACTTAGGAAGGAGTGTCTGTACTGAGGGGGTTTGTACTTAGGAAGGAGTGTCTGTACTGAGGGGTTCAAACTTAGGAAGGAGTGTCTGTACTGAGGGGTTCATACTTTGGAAGAAGTGTCTGTACTGAGGGGTCCATACTTTGGAAGGAGTGTCTGTACTGAGGGGTCCATACTTTGGAAGAAGTGTCTGTACTGAGAGGCTCATACTTTGGAAGGAGTGTCTGTACTGAGGGGTCCCTACTTTGGAAGAAGTGTCTGTACTGAGGGGTCTGTATATAGGAAGGAGTGTCTGTACTGAGGGGTCCCTACTTTGGAAGAAGTGTCTGTACTGAGGGGTCTGTATATAGGAAGAAGTGTCTGTACTGAGGGGTCTATACTTAGGAAGAAGTGTCTGTACTGAGGGGTCCGTACTTAGGAAGGAGCGTCTATACTGAGGGGGCCTGTACTTCAGAAGGAGTGTCTATACTGAGGGGTTTGTACTTAGGAAGGAGAGTCTGTACTGAGAGGTCCGTACTTTGAAAGGAGTGTCTTCACTGAGGGGTTTGTACTTAGGAAGGAGTGTCTGTACTGAGGGGTCTGTACTTAGGAAGGAGTGTCTGTACTGAGGGGTCTGTACTTAGGAAGGAGTGTCTGTACTGAGGGCTCCATACTTAGGAAGGAGTGTCAGTACTGAGGGGTCCTTACTTTGGAAGAAGTGTCTGTACTGAGGGGTCTGTACTTACAAAAGAGTGTCTGTACTGAGGGGTCCATACTTTGGAAGGAGTATCTGCACCGAGGGGCTCATACTTTGGAAAGAGTGTCTGTACTGAGGGGTTTGTACTTAGGAAGAAGTGTCTGTACTGAGGGGTCCGTACTTTGGAAGAAGTGTCTGTACTGAGGGGTTTGTACTTAGGAAGAAGTGTCTTTACTGAGGGGTCCGTACTTTGGAAGGAGTGTCTGTACTGAGGGGGTCTGTACTTAGGAAGGAGTGTCTGTACTGAGGGGTCTGCACTTAGGAAGGAGTGTCTGCACTGAGGGGTCTGTACTTAGGAAGGAGCGTCTGTACTGAGGGGTCTGTACTTCGGAAGGAGTGTCTGTTCTGAGGGGTTTGTACTTAGGAAGGAGTGTCTGTATTGAGGGGTCCGTACTTTGGAGGGAGTGTCTGTACTGAGGGGTTTGTACTTAGGAAGGAGTGCTTTTACTGAGGGGTCCGTACTTACAAAGGAGTGTCTGTACTGAGGGGTCCGTACTTTGGAAGGAGTGTCTGTACTGAGGGGTCTGTGTTTAGGAATAAGTGTCTTTACTGAGGGGTCCGTACTTTGGAAGAAGTGTCTGTACTGAAGGGTCTGTTCTTTAGAAGGAGTGTCTGTACTGAGGGGTTTGTACTTAGCAAGAAGTGTCTGTACTGAGGGGTCCGTACTTTGGAAGAAGTGTCTGTACTGAAGGGTCCGTTCTTTGGAAGGAGTGTCTGTACTTAGGGGTTTGTACTTAGGAAGAAGTGTCTTTACTGAGGGGTCCATACTTTGGAAGGAGTGTCTGTACTGAGGGGGTTTGTACTTAGGAAGGAGTGTCTGTACTGAGGGGTCCATACTTAGGAAGGAGTGTCTGTACTGAGGGGTCCATACTTTGGAAGAAGTGTCGGTACTGAGGGGTCCATACTTTGGAAGAAGTGTCTGTACCGAGGGGCTCATACTTTGGAAGGAGTGTCTATACTGAGGGTTCTGCACTTAGGAAGGAGTGTCTGTACTGAGGGGTCTGTACTTAGGAAGGAGTGTCTGTAGTGAGGGGTCCGTACTTTGGAAGGAGTGTCTGTACTGAGGGGTCCGTACTTTGGAAGGAGTGTCTGTACTGAGGGGTTTGTACTTAGGAAGGAGTGCCTTTACTGAGGGGTCCAAACTTTGGAAGGAGTGTCTGTACTGAGGGGTCGGTACTTTGGAAGGAGTGTCTGTACTGAGGGTTTTGTGTTTGGAAATAAGTGTCTTTACTGAGGGGTAAGTACTTTGGAAGAAGTGTCTGTACTGAAGGGTCTGTTCTTTGGAAGGAGTGTCTGTACTGAGGGGTTTGTACTTAGATAGAAGTGTCTGTACTGAGGGCTTCATATTTTGGAAGAAGTGTCTGTACTGAAGGGTCCGTTTTTTGGAAGGAGTGTCTGTACTGAGGGGTTTGTACTTAGGAAGAAGTTTCTTTACTGAGGGGTCCGTACTTTGGAATGAGTGTCTGTACTGAGGGGTCCGTACTTTGGAAGAAGTGTCTGTACTGAGAGGCTCATACTTTGGAAGGAGTGTCTGTACTGAGGGGTCCCTACTTTGGAAGAAGTGTCTGTACTGAGGGGTCTGTACTTACAAAAGAGTGTCTGTACTGAGGGGTCCATACTTTGGAAGGAGTATCTGCACCGAGGGGCTCATTCTTTGGAAGGAGTGTCTGTACTGAGGGGTTTGTACTTAGGAAGAAGTGTCTGTACTGAGGGGTCCGTACTTTGGAAGAAGTGTCTGTACTGAGGGGGTCCGTACTTAGGAAGGAGTGTCTGTACTGAGGGGGTTTGTACTTAGGAAGGAGTGTCTGTACTGAGGGGTTCAAACTTAGGAAGGAGTGTCTGTACTGAGGGGTTCATACTTTGGAAGAAGTGTCTGTACTGAGGGGTCCATACTTTGGAAGGAGTGTCTGTACTGAGGGGTCCATACTTTGGAAGAAGTGTCTGTACTGAGAGGCTCATACTTTGGAAGGAGTGTCTGTACTGAGGGGTCCCTACTTTGGAAGAAGTGTCTGTACTGAGGGGTCTGTATATAGGAAGGAGTGTCTGTACTGAGGGGTCCCTACTTTGGAAGAAGTGTCTGTACTGAGGGGTCTGTATATAGGAAGAAGTGTCTGTACTGAGGGGTCTATACTTAGGAAGAAGTGTCTGTACTGAGGGGTCCGTACTTAGGAAGGAGCGTCTATACTGAGGGGGCCTGTACTTCAGAAGGAGTGTCTATACTGAGGGGTTTGTACTTAGGAAGGAGAGTCTGTACTGAGAGGTCCGTACTTTGAAAGGAGTGTCTTCACTGAGGGGTTTGTACTTAGGAAGGAGTGTCTGTACTGAGGGGTCTGTACTTAGGAAGGAGTGTCTGTACTGAGGGGTCTGTACTTAGGAAGGAGTGTCTGTACTGAGGGCTCCATACTTAGGAAGGAGTGTCAGTACTGAGGGGTCCTTACTTTGGAAGAAGTGTCTGTACTGAGGGGTCTGTACTTACAAAAGAGTGTCTGTACTGAGGGGTCCATACTTTGGAAGGAGTATCTGCACCGAGGGGCTCATACTTTGGAAAGAGTGTCTGTACTGAGGGGTTTGTACTTAGGAAGAAGTGTCTGTACTGAGGGGTCCGTACTTTGGAAGAAGTGTCTGTACTGAGGGGTTTGTACTTAGGAAGAAGTGTCTTTACTGAGGGGTCCGTACTTTGGAAGGAGTGTCTGTACTGAGGGGGTCTGTACTTAGGAAGGAGTGTCTGTACTGAGGGGTCTGCACTTAGGAAGGAGTGTCTGCACTGAGGGGTCTGTACTTAGGAAGGAGCGTCTGTACTGAGGGGTCTGTACTTCGGAAGGAGTGTCTGTTCTGAGGGGTTTGTACTTAGGAAGGAGTGTCTGTATTGAGGGGTCCGTACTTTGGAGGGAGTGTCTGTACTGAGGGGTTTGTACTTAGGAAGGAGTGCTTTTACTGAGGGGTCCGTACTTACAAAGGAGTGTCTGTACTGAGGGGTCCGTACTTTGGAAGGAGTGTCTGTACTGAGGGGTCTGTGTTTAGGAATAAGTGTCTTTACTGAGGGGTCCGTACTTTGGAAGAAGTGTCTGTACTGAAGGGTCTGTTCTTTAGAAGGAGTGTCTGTACTGAGGGGTTTGTACTTAGCAAGAAGTGTCTGTACTGAGGGGTCCGTACTTTGGAAGAAGTGTCTGTACTGAAGGGTCCGTTCTTTGGAAGGAGTGTCTGTACTTAGGGGTTTGTACTTAGGAAGAAGTGTCTTTACTGAGGGGTCCATACTTTGGAAGGAGTGTCTGTACTGAGGGGGTTTGTACTTAGGAAGGAGTGTCTGTACTGAGGGGTCCATACTTAGGAAGGAGTGTCTGTACTGAGGGGTCCATACTTTGGAAGAAGTGTCGGTACTGAGGGGTCCATACTTTGGAAGAAGTGTCTGTACCGAGGGGCTCATACTTTGGAAGGAGTGTCTATACTGAGGGTTCTGCACTTAGGAAGGAGTGTCTGTACTGAGGGGTCTGTACTTAGGAAGGAGTGTCTGTAGTGAGGGGTCCGTACTTTGGAAGGAGTGTCTGTACTGAGGGGTTTGTACTTAGGAAGGAGTGCCTTTACTGAGGGGTCCAAACTTTGGAAGGAGTGTCTGTACTGAGGGGTCGGTACTTTGGAAGGAGTGTCTGTACTGAGGGTTTTGTGTTTGGAAATAAGTGTCTTTACTGAGGGGTAAGTACTTTGGAAGAAGTGTCTGTACTGAAGGGTCTGTTCTTTGGAAGGAGTGTCTGTACTGAGGGGTTTGTACTTAGATAGAAGTGTCTGTACTGAGGGCTTCATATTTTGGAAGAAGTGTCTGTACTGAAGGGTCCGTTTTTTGGAAGGAGTGTCTGTACTGAGGGGTTTGTACTTAGGAAGAAGTTTCTTTACTGAGGGGTCCGTACTTTGGAATGAGTGTCTGTACTGAGGGGTCCGTACTTTGGAAGAAGTGTCTGTACTGAGAGGCTCATACTTTGGAAGGAGTGTCTGTACTGAGGGGTCCCTACTTTGGAAGAAGTGTCTGTACTGAGGGGTCTGTACTTACAAAAGAGTGTCTGTACTGCGGGGTCCATACTTTGGAAGGAGTATCTGCACCGAGGGGCTCATACTTTGGAAGGAGTGTCTGTACTGAGGGGTTTGTACTTAGGAAGAAGTGTCTGTACTGAGGGGTCCGTACTTTGGAAGAAGTGTCTGTACTGAGGGGGTCCGTACTTAGGAAGGAGTGTCTGTACTGAGGGGGTTTGTACTTAGGAAGGAGTGTCTGTACTGAGGGGTTCAAACTTAGGAAGGAGTGTCTGTACTGAGGGGTCCATACTTTGGAAGAAGTGTCTGTACTGAGGGGTCCATACTTTGGAAGGAGTGTCTGTACTGAGGGGTCCGTACTTTGGAAGAAGTGTCTGTACTGAGAGGCTCATACTTTGGAAGGAGTGTCTGTACTGAGGGGTCCCTACTTTGGAAGAAGTGTCTGTACTGAGGGGTCTGTATATAGGAAGGAGTGTCTGTACTGAGGGGTCTATACTTAGGAAGAAGTGTCTGTACTGAAGGGTCCGTACTTAGGAAGGAGCGTCTATACTGAGGGCGCCTGTACTTCAGAAGGAGTGTCTATACTGAGGGGTTTGTACTTAGGAAGGAGAGTCTGTACTGAGAGGTCCGTACTTTGAAAGGAGTGTCTTTACTGAGGGGTTTGTACTTAGGAAGGAGTGTCTGTACTGAGGGGTCTGTACTTAGGAAGGAGTGTCTGTACTCAGGGGTCTGTACTTAGGAAGGAGTGTCTGTACTGAGGGCTCCATACTTAGGAAGGAGTGTCAGTACTGAGGGGTCCCTACTTTGGAAGAAGTGTCTGTACTGAGGGGTCTGTACTTACAAAAGAGTGTCTGTACTGAGGGGTCCATACTTTGGAAGGAGTATCTGCACCGAGGGGCTCATACTTTGGAAGGAGTGTCTGTACTGAGGGGTTTGTACTTAGGAAGAAGTGTCTGTACTGAGGGGTCCGTACTTTGGAAGAAGTGTCTGTACTGAGGGGTTTGTACTTAGGAAGAAGTGTCTTTACTGAGGGGTCCGTACTTTGGAAGGAGTGTCTGTACTGAGGGGTCTGCACTTAGGAAGGAGTGTCTGCACTGAGGGGTCTGTCCTTAGGAAGGAGCGTCTGTACTGAGGGGTCTGTACTTCGGAAGGAGTGTCTATACTAAGGGGTTTGTACTTAGGAAGGAGTGTCTGTACTGAGGGGTCCGTACTTTGGAGGGAGTGTCTGTACTGAGGGGTTTGTACTTAGGAAGGAGTGCTTTTACTGAGGGGTCCGTACTTACAAAGGAGTGTCTGTACTGAGGGGTCCGTACTTTGGAAGGAGTGTCTGTACTGAGGGGTCTGTGTTTAGGAATAAGTGTCTTTACTGAGGGGTCCGTACTTTGGAAGAAGTGTCTGTACTGAAGGGTCTGTTCTTTAGAAGGAGTGTCTGTACTGAGGGGTTTGTACTTAGCAAGAAGTGTCTGTACCGAGGGCTTCATATTATGGAAGAAGTGTCTGTACTGAAGGGTCCGTACTTTGGAAGGAGTGTCTGTACTGAGGGGTCCGTACTTTGGAAGGAGTGTCTGTACTAAGGGGTTTGTACTTAGGAAGGAGTGCCTTTACTGAGGGGTCCAAACTTTGGAAGGAGTGTCTGTACTGAGGGGTTTGTGTTTGGAAATAAGTGTCTTTACTGAGGGGTAAGTACTTTGGAAGAAGTGTCTGTACTGAAGGGTCTGTTCTTTGGAAGGAGTGCCTGTACTGAGGGATTTGTACTTAGGAAGAAGTGTCTTTACTGAGGGGTCCGTACTTTGGAATGAGTGTCTGTACTGAGGGGTCCGTACTTTGGAAGAAGTGTCTGTACTGAGAGGCTCATACTTTGGAAGGAGTGTCTGTACTGAGGGGTCCCTACTTTGGAAGAAGTGTCTGTACTGAGGGGTCTGTATATAGGAAGGAGTGTCTGTACTGAGGGGTCTATACTTAGGAAGAAGTGTCTGTACTGAGGGGTCCATGCTTAGGAAGGAGCGTCTATACTGAGGGGGCCTGTACTTCAGAAGGAGTGTCTATACTGAGGGGTTTGTACTTAGGAAGGAGAGTCTGTACTGAGAGGTCCGTACTTTGAAAGGAGTGTCTTTACTGAGGGGTCTGTACTTAGGAAGGAGTGTCTGTACTGAGGGGTCTGTACTTAGGAAGGAGCGTCTGTACTGAGGGCTCCATACTTAGGAAGGAGTGTCAGTACTGAGGGGTCCCTACTTTGGAAGAAGTGTCTGTACTGAGGGGTCTGTACTTACAAAAGAGTGTCTGTACTGAGGGGTCCATACTTTGGAAGGAGTATCTGCACCGAGGGGCTCATACTTTGGAAGGAGTGTCTGTACTGAGGGGTTTGTACTTAGGAAGAAGTGTCTGTACTGAGGGGTCCGTACTTTGGAAGAAGTGTCTGTACTGAGGGGGTCCGTACTTAGGAAGGAGTGTCTGTACTGAGGGGGTTTGTACTTAGGAAGGAGTGTCTGTACTGAGGGGTTCAAACTTAGGAAGGAGTGTCTGTACTGAGGGGTCCATACTTTGGAAGAAGTGTCTGTACTGAGGGGTCCATACTTTGGAAGGAGTGTCTGTACTGAGGGGTCCGTACTTTGGAAGAAGTGTCTGTACTGAGAGGCTCATACTTTGGAAGGAGTGTCTGTACTGAGGGGTCCCTACTTTGGAAGAAGTGTCTGTACTGAGGGGTCTGTATATAGGAAGGAGTGTCTGTACTGAGGGGTCTATACTTAGGAAGAAGTGTCTGTACTGAGGGGTCCGTACTTAGGAAGGAGCGTCTATACTGAGGGGGCCTGTACTTCAGAAGGAGCGTCTATACTGAGGGGTTTGTACTTAGGAAGGAGAGTCTGTACTGAGAGGTCCGTACTTTGAAAGGAGTGTCTTTACTGAGGGGTTTGTACTTAGGAAGGAGTGTCTGTACTGAGGGGTCTGTACTTAGGAAGGAGTGTCTGTACTGAGGGGTCTGTACTTAGGAAGGAGTGTCTGTACTGAGGGCTCCATACTTAGGAAGGAGTGTCAGTACTGAGGGGTCCCTACTTTGGAAGAAGTGTCTGTACTGAGGGGTCTGTACTTACAATAGAGTGTCTGTACTGAGGGGTCCATACTTTGGAAGGAGTATCTGCCCTGAGGGGCTCATACTTTGGAAGGAGTGTCTGTACTGAGGGGTTTGTACTTAGGAAGAAGTGTCTGTACTGAGGGGTCCGTACTTTGGAAGAAGTGTCTGTACTGAGGGGTTTGTACTTAGGAAGAAGTGTCTTTACTGAGGGGTCCGTACTTTGGAAGGAATGTCTGTACTGAGGGGTCTGCACTTAGGAAGGAGTGTCTGCACTGAGGGGTCTGTCCTTAGGAAGGAGCGTCTGTACTGAGGGGTCTGTACTTCGGAAGGAGTGTCTATACTAAGGGGTTTGTACTTAGGAAGGAGTGTCTGTACTGAGGGGTCCGTACTTTGGAGGGAGTGTCTGTACTGACGGGTTTGTACTTAGGAAGGAGTGCTTTTACTGAGGGGTCCGTACTTACAAAGGAGTGTCTGTACTGAGGGGTCCGTACTTTGGAAGGAGTGTCCGTACTGAGGGGTCTGTGTTTAGGAATAAGTGTCTTTACTGAGGGGTCCGTACTTTGGAAGAAGTGTCTGTACTGAAGGGTCTGTTCTTTAGAAGGAGTGTCTGTACTGAGGGGTTTGTACTTAGCAAGAAGTGTCTGTACTGAGGGGTCCATACTTTGGAAGAAGTGTCTGTACTGAAGGGTCCGTTCTTTGGAAGGAGTGTCTGTACTTAGGGGTTTGTACTTAGGAAGAAGTGTCTTTACTGAGGGGTCCGTACTTTGGAAGGAGTGTCTGTACTGAGGGGGTTTGTACTTAGGAAGGAGTGTCTGTACTGAGGGGTCTATACTTAGGAAGAAGTGTCTGTACTGAGGGGTCCGTACTTAGGAAGGAGCGTCTATACTGAGGGGGCCTGTACTTCAGAAGGAGCGTCTATACTGAGCGGTTTGTACTTAGGAAGGAGAGTCTGTACTAAGAGGTCCGTACTTTGAAAGGAGTGTCTTTACTGAGGGGTTTGTACTTAGGAAGGAGTGTCTGTACTGAGGGGTCTGTACTTAGGAAGGAGTGTCTGTACTGAGGGGTCTGTACTTAGGAAGGAGTGTCTGTACTGAGGGCTCCATACTTAGGAAGGAGTGTCAGTACTGAGGGGTCCCTACTTTGGAAGAAGTGTCTGTACTGAGGGGTCTGTACTTACAAAAGAGTGTCTGTACTGAGGGGTCCATACTTTGGAAGGAGTATCTGCACCGAGGGGCTCATACTTTGGAAGGAGTGTCTGTACTGAGGGGTTTGTACTTAGGAAGAAGTGTCTGTACTGAGGGGTCCGTACTTTGGAAGAAGTGTCTGTACTGAGGGGTTTGTACTTAGGAAGAAGTGTCTTTACTGAGGGGTCCGTACTTTGGAAGGAGTGTCTGTACTGAGGGGTCTGCACTTAGGAAGGAGTGTCTGCACTGAGGGGTCTGTCCTTAGGAAGGAGCGTCTGTACTGAGGGGTCTGTACTTCGGAAGGAGTGTCTATACTAAGGGGTTTGTACTTAGGAAGGAGTGTCTGTACTGAGGGGTCCGTACTTTGGAGGGAGTGTCTGTACTGAGGGGTTTGTACTTAGGAAGGAGTGCTTTTACTGAGGGGTCCGTACTTACAAAGGAGTGTCTGTACTGAGGGGTCCGTACTTTGGAAGGAGTGTCTGTACTGAGGGGTCTGTGTTCTGTGTTTAGGAAAAAGTGTCTTTACTGAGGGGTCCGTACTTTGGAAGAAGTGTCTGTACTGAAGGGTCTGTTCTTTAGAAGGAGTGTCTGTACTGAGGGGTTTGTACTTAGCAAGAAGTGTCTGTACTGAGGGGTCCGTACTTTGGAAGAAGTGTCTGTACTGAAGGGTCCGTTCTTTGGAAGGAGTGTCTGTACTTAGGGGTTTGTACTTAGGAAGAAGTGTCTTTACTGAGGGGTCCGTACTTTGGAAGGAGTGTCTGTACTGAGGGGGTTTGTACTTAGGATGGAGTGTCTGTACTGAGGGGTCCATACTTAGGAAGGAGTGTCTGTACTGAGGGGTCCATACTTTGGAAGAAGTGTCGGTACTGAGGGGTCCGTACTTTGGAAGGAGTGTCTGTACTGAGGGGTCCATACTTTGGAAGAAGTGTCTGTACCGAGGGGCTCATACTTTGGAAGGAGTGTCTATACTGAGGGTTCTGCACTTAGGAAGGAGTGTCTGTACTGAGGGGTCTGTACTTAGGAAGGAGTGTCTGTACTGAGGGGTCTATACTTAGGAAGGAGTGTCTGTACTGAGGGGTTTGTACTTAGGATGGAGTGTTTGTACTGAGGGGTCCGTACTTAGGAAGGAGTGTCTGTACTGAGGGGTCCGTACTTTGGAAGGAGTGTCTGTACTGAGGGGTTTGTGTTTGGAAATAAGTGTCTTTACTGAGGGGTAAGTACTTTGGAAGAAGTGTCTGTACTGAAGGGTCTGTTCTTTGGAAGGAGTGTCTGTACTGAGGGCTTCATATTTTGGAAGAAGTGTCTGTACTGAAGGGTCCGTTTTTTGGAAGGAGTGTCTGTACTGAGGGGTTTGTACTTAGGAAGAAGTGTCTTTACTGAGGGGTCCGTACTTTTGAATGAGTGTCTGTACTGAGGGGGTTCGTACTTAGGAAGGAGTGTCTGTACTGAGGGGTCCATACTTAGGAAGGAGTTTCTGTACTGAGGGGTCCATATTTTGGAAGAAGTGTCGGTACTGAGGGGTCCGTACTTTGGAAGGATTGTCTGTACTGAGGGGTCCGTACTTTGGAAGAAGTGTCTGTACCTAGGGGCTCATACTTTGGAAGGAGTGTCTGTACTGAGGGGTCCATACTTAGGAAGGATTGTCTGTACTGAAAGGAGTTTGTACTTAGGAAGGAGTGTCTGTACTGAGGGGGTTTGTACTTAGGAAGGAGTGTCTGTACTGAGGGGTCCATACTTCGGAAGGAGTTTCTGTACTGAGGGGTCCATACTTTGGAAGAAGTGTCGGTACTGAGGGGTCCGTATTTTTGAAGAAGTGTCTGTACCGAGGGGCTCATACTTTGGAAGGAGTGTCTGTACTGAGGGGTCCGTACTTAGGAAGGAGTGTCTGTACTGAGGGGTCCGTACTTAGGAAGGAGTGTCTGTACTGAGGGGTCTGTACTTAGGAAGGAGTGTCTGTACTGAAGGGTCCCTACTTTGGAAGAAGTGTCTGTACTGAGGGGTTTGTACTTAGGAAGGAGTGTCTGTACTGAGGGGTCTATACTTAGGAAGGAGTGTCTGTACTGAGGGGTTTGTACTTATGATGGAGTGTCTGTACTGAGGGGTCCGTACTTTGGAAGGAGTGTCTGTTCTGAGGGGTCCGTACTTTGGAAGGAGTGTCTGTACTGAGGGGTCCGTACTTTGGAAGGAGTGTCTGTTCTGAGGGGTCCGTACTTTGCAAGAAGTGTCTGTACTGAAGGGTCTGTTCTTTGGAAGGAGTTGTCTGTACTGAGGGGTTTGTACTTAGCAAGAAGTGTCTGTACTGAGGGGTCCGTACTTTGGAAGAAGTGTCCGTACTGAAGAGTCCGTTTTTTGGAAGGAGTGTCTGTACTGAGGGGTTTGTACTTAGGAAGAAGTGTCTTTACTGAGGGGTCCGTACTTTGGAAGGAGTGTCTGTACTGAGGGGTTTGTACTTAGGAAGGAGTGTCTGTACTGAGGGGTCCGTACTTTGAAAGGAGTGTCTCTATTGAGGGGTCCGTACTTTGGAAGAAGTGTCTGTACTGAGGGGTCGCTACTTTGGAAGAAGTGTCTGTACTGAGGGGTCTGTACATAGGAAGGAGTGTCTGTACTGAGGGGTTTGTACTTAGGAAGGAGTGTCTGTACTGAGGGGTCCGTACTGTGGAAGAAGTGTCTCTACTGAGGGGTCCGTACTTTAGAATAAGTGTCTGTACTGAAGGGTCCGTTCTTTGGAAGGAATGTCTGTACCAGGGGGGGGGGGGTGTTTGTACTAAGGAAGAAGTGTCGTCTGTACTGGGGAGATGGGGGGTGTCTGTACTGGAGAGGTAGGGTGTCTGTACTGGGGAGATGGGGGTGTCTGTACTGAGGATTTTGGGGGGGGGGGGTGACTGTACTGGGGAGATGGGGGGTTGTCTGTACTGGAGAGATGGGGGCTGTCTGTACTGGGGAGATGGGGGGCTGTCTGCACTGTCGAGTTGGGGGGTTGTCTCTGTTTAGGGAAGATGGGGGGGTGTCTGTACTGGGGAGATGGGAGGGTGTCTGCACTGGGGAGTTGGGGGTTTCTCCCTGTATTGGGGAAATGGGGTGTGTCTATACTGCAGAGTTGGGGGATCTGTACCGGGGAGATGGGGGGTGTCTGCACTAGGGAGATGGGGGGTGTCTGTACTGGGGAAGGAGGGGTGTCCGTACTGGGGAGTTGCAGGGGAGTGTCTGTACTGTGGATGGGGTGTCTGTACTGCTGTCTGTACTTGGGATATGGGGGAGGGGTGTTTGCACTGGGGAGTTGGGGGGGGGGTATTTCTTTATTGGGGAGGTGGGGGGGTGTCTGCATTGGGGAGTTGAAGGGTGTCTGTATTAAGGAGATGGGGGGTGTCTGTACTGGGGAGGGGGGTGTCTGCACTGGGGAGATGGGGGGGGTCTGTACTGGGGAGATGGGGGGGTGTCTGTACTGGGGAGTTGGGGGGTGTCTATACTGGGGAGATGGGAGAGTGTCTGCACTGGGGAGATGGGGGTGTCTGTACTGGAGAGGGGGGTGTCTGCACTGGGGAGATGGGGGGGTGTCTGTACTGGGGAAGTGAGGGTGTCTGTACTGGGGAGATGGGGGGGTGTCTGTACTTAGGAAGGGGGGTGTGTGTACTGGGGAAGGGGGATGTCTGTACTGGGTAGATGGGGGTGTCTGTACTGGGGAGTTGGGGTTGTCTGTTCTGGGGAGATGGGGGGGGGTGTCTGTACTGGAGAGATAGGGTGTGTGTACTGGGGAGTTGCAGGGGGGGTGTCTGTACTGGGGAAAAGGGGGGGCTGTCTGTACTGGAGAGATGGGGTCTGTATGTACTGGGGAGATGGGGGCTGTATGTACTGGGGAGATGGGGGATGTCTGTACTGGAGAGGTAGGGTGTCTGTACTGGGGAGATGGGGGGTGTCTGTACTGAGGATTTGGGGGGGGGGGTGTCTGTACTGGGGAGTTGGGGGTTTGTCCCTGTATTGGGGAAATGGGGCATGTCTATACTGCAGAGTTGGGGGATCTGTACCAGGGAGATGGGGGGGGGGTGTCTGCACTGGGGAGATGGGGGGTGTCTGTACTGGGGAAGGAGGGGTGTCCGTACTGGGGAGTTGCAGGGGAGTGTCTGCACTGGGGATGGGGGGGGGGGGTGTCTGTACTGCTGTCTGTACTGGGGAGATGGGGGAGGGGTGTTTGCACTGGGGAGTTGGGGGGTATTTCTATATTGGGGAGATGGGGGGGTGTCTGCATTGGGGAGTTGAAGGGTTTCTGTATTGAGGAGATGGGGGGTGTCTGCACTGGGGATATAGGGGGTGTCTGTACTGGGGAGGGGGGTGTCTGCACTGGGGAGATGGGGGGTGTCTGTACTGGGGAGATGGGGGGGTGTTTGTACTGGGGAGTTGGGGGGTGTCTGTACTGGGGAGATGGGAGACTGTCTGCACTGGGGATATAGGGGGTGTCTGTACTGGGGAGGGGGTGTCTGCACTGGGGAGATGGGGAGGATGTCTGTACTGGGGAGATAGGGGGTGTCTGTACTGGGGAGATGGGAGAGTGTCTGCACTGGGGAGATGGGGGTGTCTGTACTGGAGAGGGGGGTGTCTGCACTGGGGAGATGGGGGGTGTCTGTACTGGGGAAGTGGGCGATGTCTGTACTGGGGAGATGGGGGGGGGGTGTCTGTACTGGGGAAGGGGGTTGTGTGTACTGGGGAAGGGGGGTGTCTGTACTGGGGAGATGGGGGTGTCTGTACTGGGGAGTTGGGGTTGTCTGTACTGGGGAGATGGGGGGGGGGTGTCTGTACTGGAGAGATAGGGTGTCTGTACTGGGGAGTTGCAGGGGGGGGGGTGTCTGTACTGGGGAAATGGGGGGGCTGTCTGTACTGGAGAGATGGGGTCTGTATGTACTGGGGAGATGGGGGCTGTCTGCACTGGGGAGATGGGGGGTGTCTGTACTGGAGAGGTAGGGTGTCTGTACTGGGGAGATGGGGGGTGTCTGTACTGAGGATTTGGGGGGTGTCTGTACTGGAGAGATGGGGGGCTGTCTGTACTGGGGAGATGGGGGGTGTCTGTACTGAGGATTTGGGGGGGGGTGTCTGTACTGGAGAGATGGGGGCTGTCTGCAATGGGGAGTTGGGGGGTTGTCTCTGTATTGGGGAGATGGGGGGTGTCTGTACTGGGGAGATGGGGGTGTCTGTACTGGGGAGATGGGGGTGTCTGTACTGGGGAAGGGGGGTTGTCTGTACTGGGGAGATGGGGGTGTCTGTACTGGGGAAGGCGGGGGGTTGTCTGTACTGGGGAGATGAGAGGGTGTCTGCACTGGGGAGATGGGGGGGGTGTCTGTACTGGGGAGATGGGGTGTCTGTACTGGGGAGATGAGGGGTGTCTGTACTGGGCAGATGCGGGTGTCTGTACTGGGGAGATGGGGGGTGTCTGTACTGGGGAGATGGGAGGGTGTCTGCACTGGGGAGATGGGAGGGTGTCTGCACTGGGGAGATGGGGGGGTGTCTGTACTGGGGAGATGGGGGGGTGTCTGTACTGGGGATATGGGGGTGTGTGTACTGGGGAGATGGGGTGTCTGTACTGGGGAGATGGGAAGGGTCTGTACTGGGGAGATTGGGGTGTCTGTACTGGGGAGATGGAAGGTGTCTGTACTGGGGAGATGAGGGGTGTCTGTACTGGGGAGATGAGGGGTGTCTGTACTGGGGAGATGGGGGGTGTCTGTACTGGGGAGATGGGGGGGTGTCTGTACTGGGGAGATGGGGGTGTCTGTACTGGGGAGATGGGGGTGTCTGTACTGGGGAGATGGGGGGGGGTGTCTGTACTGGGGAGATGTGGGTGTCTGTATTGGGGAGATGAGGGGTGTCTGTACTGGGCAGATGAGGGTGTCTGTACTGGGGGGATGGGGGGGGGTGTCTGTACTGGGGAGATGGGGTGTCTGTACTGGGGATATGGGGGTGTCTGTACTGGGGAGATGGGGTGTCTGTACTGGGGAGATGGGAGGTGTCTGTACTGGGGAGATGGGGGGTGTCTGTATTGGGGAGATGGGGGTGTCTGTACTGGGGAGATGGGGGGTGTCTGTACTGGGGAGATGGGGGGTGTCTGTACTGGGGAGATGGGGTGTCTGTACTGGGGAGATGGGGGGTGTCTGTACTGGGGAGATGATGGGGTGTCTGTACTGGGGAGATGGGGGGTGTCTGTACTGGGGAGATGGGAGGGTGTCTGTACTGGGCAGATGAGGGTGTCTGTACTGGGGAGATGGGGGGGGGGTGTCTGTACTGGGGAGATGGGGTGTCTGTACTGGGGATATGGGGGTGTCTGTACTGGGGAGATGGGGTGTCTGTACTGGGGAGATGGGAGGTGTCTGTACTGGGGAGATGGAGGGTGTCTGTATTGGGGAGATGGGGGTGTCTGTACTGGGGAGATGGGGGGTGTCTGTACTGGGGAGATGGGGGGTGTCTGTACCTTGGGAGATGGGGTGTCTGTACTGGGGAGATGGGGGGTGTCTGTACTGGGGAGATGGGAGGGTGTCTGCACTGGGAGATGGGGGGGTGTCTGTACTGGGAAGATGGGGGGTGTCTGTACTGGGGAGATGGGGGGTGTCTGTACTGGGGAGATGGGAGGGTGTCTGCACTGGGGAGATGGGGGGGTGTCTGTACTGGGGAGATGGGGGTGTCTGTACTGGGGAGATGGGAGGGTGTCTGTACTGGGGAGATGGGGGTGTCTGTACTGGGGAGATGGGGGGTGTCTGTACTGGGGAGAAGGGGGTGTCTGTACTGAGGATTTGGGGGGGGGTGTCTGTACTGGAGAGATGGGGGCTGTCTGTACTGGGGAGATGGGGGGTGTCTGTACTGAGGATTTGGGGGGGTGTCTGTACTGGAGAGATGGGGGCTGTCTGCAATGGGGAGTTGGGGGGTTGTCTCTGTATTGGGGAGATGGGGGGGTGTCTGTACTGGGGAGATGGGGGTGTCTGTACTGGGGAGATGGGGGTGTCTGTACTGGGGAAGGGGGGTTGTCTGTACTGGGGAGATGGGGGTGTCTGTACTGGGGAAGGCGGGGGGTTGTCTGTACTGGGGAGATGGGAGGGTGTCTGCACTGGGGAGATGGGGGGGGGGTGTCTGTACTGGGGAGATGGGGTGTCTGTACTGGGGAGATGAGGGGTGTCTGTACTGGGCAGATGAGGGTGTCTGTACTGGGGAGATGGGGGGTGTCTGTACTGGGGAGATGGGAGGGTGTCTGCACTGGGGAGATGGGAGGGTGTCTGCACTGGGGAGATGGGGGGGGGGTGTCTGTACTGGGGAGATGGGGGGGTGTCTGTACTGGGGATATGGGGGTGTGTGTACTGGGGAGATGGGGTGTCTGTACTGGGGAGATGGGAACGGTCTGTACTGGGGAGATGGGGGGTGTCTGTATTGGGGAGATGGGGGTGTCTGTACTGGGGAGATGGAAGGTGTCTGTACTGGGGAGATGAGGCCTGTCTGTACTGGGGAGATGAGGGGTGTCTGTACTGGGGAGATGGGGGGTGTCTGTACTGGGGAGATGGGGGGGTGTCTGTACTGGGGAGATGGGGGTGTCTGTACTGGGGAGATGGGGGTGTCTGTACTGGGGAGATGGGGGGGGTGTCTGTACTGGGGAGATGTGAGTGTCTGTATTGGGGAGATGAGGGCTGTCTGTACTGGGCAGATGAGGGTGTCTGTACTGGGGAGATGGGGGGGTGTCTGTACTGGGGAGATGGGGTGTCTGTACTGGGGATATGGGGGTGTCTGTACTGGGGAGATGGGGTGTCTGTACTGGGGAGATGGGAGGTGTCTGTACTGGGGAGATGGGGGGTGTCTGTATTGGGGAGATGGGGGTGTCTGTACTGGGGAGATGGGGGGTGTCTGTAGTGGGGAGATGGGGGTGTCTGTACTGGGGAGATGGGGTGTCTGTACTGGGGAGATGGGGGGTGTCTGTACTGGGGAGATGGGGTGCCTGTACTGGGGAGATGGGGGGTGTCTGTACTGGGGAGATGGGAGGGTGTCTGTACTGGGCAGATGAGGGTGTCTGTACTGGGGAGATGGGGGGGGGGTGTCTGTACTGGGGAGATGGGGTGTCTGTACTGGGGATATGGGGGTGTCTGTACTGGGGAGATGGGGTGTCTGTACTGGGGAGATGGGAGGTGTCTGTACTGGGGAGATGGGGGGTGTCTGTATTGGGGAGATGGGGGTGTCTGTACTGGGGAGATGGGGGGTGTCTGTACTGGGGAGATGGGGGGTGTCTGTACCTTGGGAGATGGGGTGTCTGTACTGGGGAGATGGGGGGTGTCTGTACTGGGGAGATGGGAGGGTGTCTGCACTGGGGAGATGGGGGGGTGTCTGTACTGGGGAGATGGGGGGTGTCTGTACTGGGGAGATGGGGGGTGTCTGTACTGGGGAGATGGGAGGGTGTCTGTACTGGGGAGATGGGAGGGTGTCTGCACTGGGGAGATGGGGGGGTGTCTGTACTGGGGAGATGGGGGGTGTCTGTACTGGGGAGATGGGAGGGTGTCTGTACTGGGGAGATGGGGGTGTCTGTACTGGGGAGATGGGGGGTGTCTGTACTGGGGAGATGGGGGGTGTCTGTACTGAGGATTTGGGGGGGTGTCTGTACTGGAGAGATGGGGGCTGTCTGTACTGGGGAGATGGGGGGTGTCTGTACTGAGGATTTGGGGGGGTGTCTGTACTGGAGAGATGGGGGCTGTCTGCAATGGGGAGTTGGGGGGTTGTCTCTGTATTGGGGAGATGGGGGGGTGTCTGTACTGGGGAGATGGGGGTGTCTGTATTGGGGAGATGGGGGTGTCTGTACTGGGGAAGGGGGGTTGTCTGTACTGGGGAGATGGGGGTGTCTGTACTGGGGAAGGCGGGGGGTTGTCTGTACTGGGGAGATGGGAGGGTGTCTGCACTGGGGAGATGGGGGGGGTGTCTGTACTGGGGAGATGGGGTGTCTGTACTGGGGAGATGAGGGGTGTCTGTACTGGGCAGATGAGGGTGTCTGTACTGGGGAGATGGGGGGTGTCTGTACTGGGGAGATGGGAGGGTGTCTGCACTGGGGGAGATGGGAGGGTGTCTGCACTGGGGAGATGGGGGGGTGTCTGTACTGGGGAGATGGGGGGGTGTCTGTACTGGGGATATGGGGGTGTGTGTACTGGGGAGATGGGGTGTCTGTACTGGGGAGATGGGAAGGGTCTGTACTGGGGAGAAGGGGGGTGTCTGTATTGGGGAGATGGGGGTGTCTGTACTGGGGAGATGGAAGGTGTCTGTACTGGGGAGATGAGGGGTGTCTGTACTGGGGAGATGAGGGTGTCTGTACTGGGGAGATGGGGGGTGTCTGTACTGGGGAGATGGGGGGGTGTCTGTACTGGGGAGATGGGGGTGTCTGTACTGGGGAGATGGGGGGGGGGTGTCTGTACTGGGGAGATGGGGGTGTCTGTACTGGGGAGATGGGAGGGTGTCTGTACTGGGCAGATGAGGGTGTCTGTACTGGGGAGATGGGGGGGGTGTCTGTACTGGGGAGATGGGGTGTCTGTACTGGGGATATGGGGGTGTCTGTACTGGGGAGATGGGGTGTCTGTACTGGGGAGATGGGGGGTGTCTGTATTGGGGAGATGGGGGGTGTCTGTACCTTGGGAGATGGGGTGTCTGTTCTGGGGAGATGGGGGGTGTCTGTACTGGGGAGATGGGGGGTGTCTGTACCTTGGGAGATGGGGTGTCTGTACTGGGGAGATGGGGTGTCTGTACTGGGGAGATGGGAGGGTGTCTGTACTGGGGAGATGGGAGGGTGTCTGCACTGGGGAGATGGGGGGGTGTCTGTACTGGGGAGATGGGGGTGTCTGTACTGGGGAGATGGGGGGTGTCTGTACTGGGGAGATGGGGGTGTCTGTACTGGGGAGATGGGGGGTGTCTGTACTGGGGAGATGGGGGTGTCTGTACTGGGGAGATGGGGGGTGTCTGTACTGGGGAGATGGGGGGGGGTGTCTGTACTGGGGAGATGGGGGTGTCTGTACTGGGGAGATGGGAGGGTGTGTGCACTGGGGAGATGGGGGGGGGTGTCTGTACTGGGGAGATGAGGGGGTGTCTGTACTGGGGAGATGGGGGGTGTCTGTACTGGGGAGATGGGAGGGTGTCTGTACTGGGGAGATGGGGGGGTGTCTGTACTGGGGAGATGGGAGGGTGTCTGTACTGGGGAGATGGGAGGGTGTCTGTACTGGGGAGATGGGAGGGTGTCTGCACTGGGGAGATGGGGGGGTGTCTGTACTGGGGAGATGGGGGGTGTCTGTACTTGGGAGATGGGAGGGTGTCTGTACTGGGGAGATGGGGGTGTCTGTACTGGGGAGATGGGGGGTGTCTGTACTGGGGAGATGGGGGGTGTCTGTACTGAGGATTTGGGGGGGTGTCTGTACTGGAGAGATGGGGGCTGTCTGTACTGGGGAGATGGGGGGTGTCTGTACTGAGGATTTGGGGGGGTGTCTGTACTGGAGAGATGGGGGCTGTCTGCAATGGGGAGTTGGGGGGTTGTCTCTGTATTGGGGAGATGGGGGGTGTCTGTACTGGGGAGATGGGGGTGTCTGTACTGGGGAGATGGGGGTGTCTGTACTGGGGAAGGGGGGTTGTCTGTACTGGGGAGATGGGGGTGTCTGTACTGGGGAAGGCGGGGGGTTGTCTGTACTGGGGAGATGGGAGGGTGTCTGCACTGGGGAGATGGGGGGGGGGTGTCTGTACTGGGGAGATGGGGTGTCTGTACTGGGGAGATGAGGGGTGTCTGTACTGGGCAGATGAGGGTGTCTGTACTGGGGAGATGGGGGGTGTCTGTACTGGGGAGATGGGAGGGTGTCTGCACTGGGGGAGATGGGAGGGTGTCTGCACTGGGGAGATGGGGGGGTGTCTGTACTGGGGAGATGGGGGGGTGTCTGTACTGGGGATATGGGGGTGTGTGTACTGGGGAGATGGGGTGTCTGTACTGGGGAGATGGGAAGGGTCTGTACTGGGGAGAAGGGGGGTGTCTGTATTGGGGAGATGGGGGTGTCTGTACTGGGGAGATGGAAGGTGTCTGTACTGGGGAGATGAGGGGTGTCTGTACTGGGGAGATGAGGGTGTCTGTACTGGGGAGATGGGGGGTGTCTGTACTGGGGAGATGGGGGGGTGTCTGTACTGGGGAGATGGGGGTGTCTGTACTGGGGAGATGGGGGGGGTGTCTGTACTGGGGAGATGGGGGGTGTCTGTACTGGGGAGATGGGAGGGTGTCTGTACTGGGCAGATGAGGGTGTCTGTACTGGGGAGATGGGGGGGGGTGTCTGTACTGGGGAGATGGGGTGTCTGTACTGGGGATATGTGGGTGTCTGTACTGGGGAGATGGGGTGTCTGTACTGGGGAGATGGGGGGTGTCTGTATTGGGGAGATGGGGGGTGTCTGTACCTTGGGAGATGGGGTGTCTGTACTGGGGAGATGGGGGGTGTCTGTACTGGGGAGATGGGGGGTGTCTGTACCTTGGGAGATGGGGTGTCTGTACTGGGGAGATGGGGTGTCTGTACTGGGGAGATGGGAGGGTGTCTGTACTGGGGAGATGGGAGGGTGTCTGCACTGGGGAGATGGGGGGGTGTCTGTACTGGGGAGATGGGGGTGTCTGTACTGGGGAGATGGGGGGTGTCTGTACTGGGGAGATGGGGGTGTCTGTACTGGGGAGATGGGGGGTGTCTGTACTGGGGAGATGGGGGGTGTCTGTACTGGGGAGATGGGGGGGGGGGTGTCTGTACTGGGGAGATGGGGGTGTCTGTACTGGGGAGATGGGAGGGTGTGTGCACTGGGGAGATGGGGGGGTGTCTGTACTGGGGAGATGGGGGGTGTCTGTACTGGGGAGATGGGGGTGTCTGTACTGGGGAGATGGGGGTGTCTGTACTGGGGAGATGGGGGGGGGGTGTCTGTACTGGGGAGGTGAGGGGTGTCTGTACTGGGGAGATGGGGGGGGGTGTCTGTACTGGGGAGATGAGGGGGTGTCTGTACTGGGGAGATGGGGGGTGTCTGTACTGGGGAGATGGGAGGGTGTCTGTACTGGGGAGATGGGAGGGTGTCTGCACTGGGGAGATGGGGGGTGTCTGTACTGGGGAGATGGGGGGTGTCTGTACTGGGGAGATGGGGGGGGGTGTCTGTACTGGGGAGATGGGGGGTGTCTGTACTGGGGAGATGGGAGGGTGTCTGTACTGGGGAGATGGGGGGTGTCTGCACTGGGGAGATGGGGGGTGTCTGTACTGGGGAGATGGGGGGGGGTGTCTGTACTGGGGAGATGGGGGGTGTCTGTACTGGGGAGATGGGAGGGTGTCTGTACTGGGCAGATGAGGGTGTCTGTACTGGGGAGATGGGGGGGGTGTCTGTACTGGGGAGATGGGGTGTCTGTACTGGGGATATGTGGGTGTCTATACTGGGGAGATGGGGTGTCTGTACTGGGGAGATGGGGGGTGTCTGTATTGGGGAGATGGGGGGTGTCTGTACCTTGGGAGATGGGGTGTCTGTACTGGGGAGATGGGGGGTGTCTGTACTGGGGAGATGGGGGGTGTCTGTACCTTGGGAGATGGGGTGTCTGTACTGGGGAGATGGGGTGTCTGTACTGGGGAGATGGGAGGGTGTCTGTACTGGGGAGATGGGAGGGTGTCTGCACTGGGGAGATGGGGGGGTGTCTGTACTGGGGAGATGGGGGTGTCTGTACTGGGGAGATGGGGGGTGTCTGTACTGGGGAGATGGGGGTGTCTGTACTGGGGAGATGGGGGGTGTCTGTACTGGGGAGATGGGGGGTGTCTGTACTGGGGAGATGGGGGGGGGGTGTCTGTACTGGGGAGATGGGGGTGTCTGTACTGGGGAGATGGGAGGGTGTGTGCACTGGGGAGATGGGGGGGTGTCTGTACTGGGGAGATGGGGGGTGTCTGTACTGGGGAGATGGGGGTGTCTGTACTGGGGAGATGGGGGTGTCTGTACTGGGGAGATGGGGGGGGGGTGTCTGTACTGGGGAGGTGAGGGGTGTCTGTACTGGGGAGATGGGAGGGTGTGTGCACTGGGGAGATGGGGGGGGGGGTGTCTGTACTGGGGAGATGAGGGGGTGTCTGTACTGGGGAGATGGGGGGTGTCTGTACCTTGGGAGATGGGGTGTCTGTACTGGGGAGATGGGGTGTCTGTACTGGGGAGATGGGAGGGTGTCTGTACTGGGGAGATGGGAGGGTGTCTGCACTGGGGAGATGGGGGGGTGTCTGTACTGGGGAGATGGGGGTGTCTGTACTGGGGAGATGGGGGGTGTCTGTACTGGGGAGATGGGGGTGTCTGTACTGGGGAGATGGGGGGTGTCTGTACTGGGGAGATGGGGGGTGTCTGTACTGGGGAGATGGGGGGGGTGTCTGTACTGGGGAGATGGGGGGGGTGTCTGTACTGGGGAGGTGAGGGGTGTCTGTACTGGGGAGATGGGAGGGTGTGTGCACTGGGGAGATGGGGGGGTGTCTGTACTGGGGAGATGGGGGGTGTCTGTACTGGGGAGATGGGGGTGTCTGTACTGGGGAGATGGGGGTGTCTGTACTGGGGAGATGGGGGGGGGGGGTGTCTGTACTGGGGAGGTGAGGGGTGTCTGTACTGGGGAGATGGGAGGGTGTGTGCACTGGGGAGATGGGGGGGGGTGTCTGTATTGGGGAGATGGGGGTGTCTGTACTGGGGAGATGAGGGGGTGTCTGTACTGGGGAGATGGGGGGTGTCTGTACTGGGGAGATGGGGGGTGTCTGTACTGGGGAGATGGGGGGTGTCTGTAATGGGGAGATGGGGGTGTCTGTACTGGGGAGATGGGGGGTGTCTGTACTGGGGAAGGGGATGTCTGTATTGGGGAGATACGGGGGAGCAGTGTTGTACAACTGTGTACTGCTCCTTATAAATGGGAGTGAGGGGGAAGCAGAGGTGTGGGATCTCATAGGGGATATTACAAGAAGGAAGAAAAAACCCATGTGATGAAACAAGCTTCCATCGGTAGACATGTAAGGGTTATTTTGCAGAATAACGATGTGCTTTGGTGTGATTGGCTAGCAGTCAGTAGGTGAGCTTCCCCTCTGTTGAACCCAGTGTAACATGACTAGCAGGAAGGTTAGGGACAATCCATGTCCTGTGAGGGGGGCTCCCCTCTTCACGTACACTGTGCAGGTGTGGGAGGAGCCATAACCCCCCCCCCCTCTGTGGGTGGATTAAAGTGCCCGAAGCCCCTCCCCGCTCTGATGGATCAAGCTGCATGAGCCCCTGGATCTGCATTCCTCGGATCCCTCCCCTCCGTCACTGACAGGAGATCTCTCCCTCATAGCATGGGCTCATCGGCAGGCATCGCCCGCGCTTCTCCTCGGTGCAGCAAGGTGCCAGGAGACAGGTGGAGTCCGGTTACCACAGCAACCACATCCTTATAAGGCAACAGAGCGCTGCTGCAGGTCAGGCGGAATGGACGAAGAGTGTGCCTGACATCACCATGGCCTGTCGCCATGTCCACCGAGGTGTCGCCGCTGATGGATTAGCAATCATTGCAGGAATCTGGTAAGGTGGTGGGGGCTCAGAACTCTCCCCGCCCCCAACTGCTTCTCCTTTCATCTCTTACTGGTGTCAGGACTTCCCTGTGCCCCCAGCCTCTGCAACATGTTTATCATTGGAGGTATGACTGGGAATAGAGGCTGCATTGTCTGTATTCATTGCACAACTCTACCTGCCTGCTCTGTCCTCCTACAAGAGTCACTGTCCATCCATCCATCCATCCATCATCACCTAGATCAGCCTTCTCACAGGATCCCATCATCTGCATCTGCATCAGAGCCACAAATCCGGCATCTCATTGTCATCAGAGCCACATTCAGAATGATGCCCCCCCTCTGTCATCTCTCTACCTGCTGTACATTCCCCCCTCCATCTCTGTACCTGTCGTATGTTTCCCCCCCCCCCACTGTCATCTCTGTACCTTCCGTATGATCCCCCCCCTTGCTGTCATCTCTGTACCTGCTGTACGTCCCCCCCCCATCTCTGTACCTGTCGTATGTCCCCCCCCCCCACTGTCATCTCTGTACCTGCCGTACGCCCCCCCCCCCTTGCTGTCATCTCTGTACCTGCCTTACGCCCCCCCCATCTCTGTACCTGCCGTACGATCCCCCCCCCCCCCCCACTGTCATCTCTGTACCTGCTGTAT